>NC_092164.1:66113842-66156342 GCF_045791955.1 Oncorhynchus clarkii lewisi
TCACATCCTCAGTGGTCCACTGTTTAAACCGACTGTATTAAATACATCACATCCTCCGTGGTCCACTGTTTAACCTTGACTGTATTAAATACATCACATACTCAGTGGTCCACTGTTTAACCTTGACTGTATTAAATACATCACATCCTCAGTGGTCCACTGTTTAAACCGACTGTATTAAATACATCACATCCTCAGTGGTCCACTGTTTAAACCGACTGTATTAAATACATCACATCCTCAGTGGTCCACTGTTTAAACCGACTGTATTAAATACATCACATCCTCAGTGGTCCACTGTTTACACTGACTGTATTAAATACATCATTAATAAAACACTGTGATAGAGGCCTCAGGTTTCATCCCTGCAGAGAGACAAGTATATATTAGACTTGTATGTATGTGTGTGTGTGTGTGTGTGTGTGTGTGTGTGTGTGTGTGTGTGTGTGTGTGTGTGTGTGTGTGTGTGTGTGTGTATGTGTGTGTGTGTGTGTGCGTTTCTTTAGTGCTCATAGTGTTTACTAGTTGTGCTATGCTTGTTGTGGTGTGTTTTCTTCTCTCTGTCAATATAAATGCTTCATGTTGACATTCACATTGCAGTGATGGGAGTCTAGAGGCTTTTGGGTTTGTAGAAAGACACATAAACACAAGAAAGAGTTATTCATTAGTGTGCTAACAATTGTTTGCTCTACTCTGGGGAGAGAAAAAAAACAAGAAATAAAATGCCTCAGGTTGATTATAAAGTCACAGTGATAATCCTTTGCTTTAGTCCCCAAAGAAAGAGATTTAAACATCAAGACGATGCTCCAGTTTGCTCTGGTAACTAATATGTAATACGCTCTGTTTTATAACAGGTTAAAGTTCTTTGCTCTGTTTCACAAATAAAATATAGATACTTCAGCTTGGCAATAACATCCCAATGATCGCCCAGGGCCTTTGAGTTGAAGAAAGAAGCAAACATAAAATGTTGTTCATTAGATGAGCCAAACAAACTGTCATTTGTTTTTAGAAAAAGAAAGCACTTGCAGTTAAACGGTCCAGTGAGGAGGGACATTCTCAGAAGAGAAATTATTAAGAAGAGAACATTAGGCTTCTGAAATGAAGATCTGAGCTGACAGTCCTTTCCTCAACAACAAAAAAACAACAAAAAATAACAACAACGTTGCATTGCATTTTTTTTTAAATAGTCCCAGTTAGACACTGCATCAATCAGAGCACTGCCATTGGCTTGTCATTGTCTGGACACCATGGCTTTCCAGGCAAGCCAATCATTTCATTTAAAGCCAAAGTCTCCATTTTGTGCCAAGCAGTGTGGTGACAGCGTGCTAATTGGTGATCGGTTCGTCGGCCTGCCAGTGCGGTGAGTGTGCTGATTGCTTTCTCTGCTCATCCGTTGCTAATGCCGGTTCGTGTCACCGCAGTAACACTGAAGGTGCCAACTATCAATCTGAGTTCGCTAAGGTGCCGTGTGTGTGTGTGTGTGTGTATGCGTGTTTGTGTCCGTGCATGCGTACATGTGTGTGTGGGCGTGTGCGTGTGTAGACGATCAATCTGAGCTGGGTGAGATGCTTCAGAAATCCTTACCCACAGGGCCGATGTTAACTAAAGTGAAAACGATCACTCTGCAGCAGTCTTGTCATTCAGTGTGTGGTTGCGTGCTTGTGTGTGTGTGTGTGTGTGTGTGTGTGTGTGTGTGTGTGTGTGTGTGTTAGGTTATTTTAGTACATGGATTGAAGGTTGAAGAGGCAGCAGATTACAGGGTTTTATATATATATATATATATATATATATATATATATATACACATTCCATAATGAACAGAAACACCTATTCAATAAGAAGCGGAATACACTCCCATCAACAAGATTCTGCCTCTCAGCCTAAAAAAAGTTAATGTCATTTTGCTGAGCTATCCAAATAATGCTGAACCTAACATTTTGTCTGATTGTCTGTTTTCATAAATTTACCAAGGCACTAGGTCCTCTAAAACTACAGCACTTGACATAACAAGATGGCCGCCCTATTTCTAGGTTCTAGACACATTGTTTTGGTGTGTTATTTCTTACATATTTGTTTAGAATGTTTCCTGCATTATTACCTACAGCGGAAAATAACTTGGATATTAGGTCGGTCGGTCACTAATTTCTACCAGAAATTCGACTTCCCTCAATTGGATCCTTTGTTTGAACTCGCCTTGGCAAAATTATGTGGATATATTGAAGCAACATCTCAAGACATCAGTCAGGAAGTTAAAGCTTCGTCGCAAATGGTTCTTCCAAATGGACAATGACCCCAAGCATACTTCCAAAGTTGTGGCAAAATGGCTTAGGGACAATAAAGTCAAGGTATTGGAGTGGCCATTCCATTCTTCCCGGGGGAAAGCTTCTCCAAGACGCCAACTCCAGAGAAGAGGAAGAAGCTGTGTATTTAAGATATTTTATGTATTGCCATGGCCTCAACTCCAAATCCAAAGTTAGTCAGTTATAGTTAGTTAGTCAGTGTTAGTTTACAGAAACAAAATAACAAAATGTAGACCTACCGTGTCTTTGTTAAACACGTTATCTTGAACACTTTGCAGTCCACATTGTTCTAAGTTATTGCATGGCTTCAATGGTTAAATAAATAAAAATAATTAAATAAATAAAAAAAATACAAATTTTGGTAAAAATAGCATTCACAGTGATATAGGGGCTATGCCTACTGTAAATTGCATTATGACTGAGCATGGACATGTCAAACATGGTCAATAAGAAAGAAAGATTCAATTCATTATAGATAAGGTCTAAAAAGAGAACAAATAATTTGAATCAAATTCTAAACAAAACGAAACAACACCTTTTTTTTGTTTATGTTTTCTGTTTTGTTTTAGGGGGTGGATCAGCTTTAATATTTGCTGATAGATTGTAGCTTCCATCATTGTAATTTCTGCGTCATTTCCAATCCCCCATATATTTTTTGGGGTAAATATATATATATATTTAAATATATAGATATATGTACATACTGTACATACACATACCCACATATTTACAGTTCAAATCGGAAGTCTACATACTTAGTTTTTTTCTTTTTTCAACCACTCCACAAATGTCTTTTTAAACTATAGTTTTGGCGTCTGGGACATCGACTTTGTACATTTCCGACTTCAACTGTATGTATATATATATATGTATATATGTATATATATATATATATATATATATATATATATATATATATATATATATAAAATAAAGGAAAATATATAAATAATAAAGGAAAATATATTTTTAAAAGATATATATATATATATATACAAATATATATATTTTTAAATATATTTTATTATTTCCGGTAAACCCTACCACCCCTTCCCTAATTGGAGTAAACTAATAAACAATAACACTTGGGCTTTTACTTCCAGCTTATACTATAGACGTTTTATGGACACAATCGATTTTACAATATATTTGGTTTGTTTCTAGTCCTGGCCTTCCTCTATTTCTGATGTCCATCCAGTTTGATTTCTACTTGGCATATATTTTTTAACTGTACTATTTCACTAAGGTTCTGAACCAATATACCTTTTACAGACTCAGTATATTTTACATTTGTGCTAAAATTATTATTATATTATTGATTTACTGACTATGACTTTTCAAATTGCCCAGAATTGCTATCTGCAGGGTTAGCTCCAGGTAAACGTTGCAATTCTTCAGCCATTTCTGAAACTGTGACCAAAAATGAGCTACATATGGACAATACAAAAATAAATGATCTCCTCACAGCAAAATTTGCAGTGCTGAGAAGGTTGTATCCCCCATATCCCTAACATTCTATTGGTTGCAAGACATTTGTATGATAATTTAAATTGAAGAATGTCAAGTTCTGCGTGTCAATTCAGAAACCTTGTGCCATGGAATCAGTACATCGGAACTATTTTGCAACCTACATGGCACAGCTGTACATTTATTGGTCAAGTTAAATGAAACAGGTATATATTTTCATTTGTCACAATTTTCTTTAACCATTTTTAGTCTTTAATACCGGGCCTACAGACAAACTCATTGCTTTTACCCCTTCTACTTGCCTCTTCTATTTTTGCAGTAATGCTGCAATTAGTTGGTTGTAATTTTGGGTAGAGCAGACATTTCCATATGTCTGTGTTAGCTGCATGTATGACATAAATCCACCAGTCCTATTTGTGGTATAATTTACAAAGATTATACCTTTAAAAAAAAAGTGTTGAAATTTTAAATTTAAAAAATATATATATAAAAAAAAATATATGTATTTGAGTTTAACCACAGTATTTGTTGCATTGATTGTTCTGTCTTTTCATTTCTGCCCTCTGAATTCATATTCATTATATAATTAGGCCCATTTAATTTTGTCTGGCTTGCCATTCCAAATAAAATTGATTTTTTTGCTCATATTGTAACGGTTTTTGCTGGTGTAAGGAGAGGAGGACCAAAGTGCAGCGTGGTACGTATCCCTAATACTTTTAATCCATAATGAACACTGTGCTATCTAACCTCCAAACGAGCTTCAATGCCATACAACACTCCTCCCGTGGCCTCCAACTGCTCTTAAACGCTAGTAAAACCAAATGCATGCTTTTCAACCGTTCGCTGCCTGCACCCGCACGCCCGACTAGCATCACCACCCTGGATGGTTCCGACCTAGAATATGTGGACATCTATAATTACCTAGGTGTCTGGCTAGACTGTAAACTCTCCTTCCAGACTCATATCAAACATCTCCAATCTAAAATCAAATCTAGAGTTGGCTTTCTATTCCGCAACAAAGCCTCCTTCACCCCAGTTGCCAAACTTACCCGAGTAAAACTGACTATCCTACCGATCCTTGACTTCGGCGATGGAAGCTATTTTGTAGATGACAATACTCTACTCAGCAAATTGGATGCAGTTTATCACAGTGCCATCCGTTTTGTTACTAAAGCTAAAGCACCTTATACCACCCACCACTGCTCTAGTTGGCTGGCCCTCGCTACATATTCATCGCCAGACCCACTGGCTCCAGGTCATCTACAAGTCCATGCTAGGTAAAGCTCCGCCTTATCTCAGTTCACTGGTCACGATGGCAACACCCACCCATAGCACGCGCTCCAGCAGGTGTATCAAACAGTTCTGACAGGTGCAACAAACACGAACCAGAAAATAACTACCCACAACTCAAGGGCGAAACCAGCCTAAGTATGGTTCTCAATCAGAGACAAGGATTGACAGCTGCCTCTGATTGGGAACCATACATGGCCAAACACATAGAAATACAAACATAGAACAAAACATAGAATACCCACCCACATCACACCCTGACCAAACTAAAAATAGAAACACACAAAGCAATCTACGGTCAGGGCGTGACACATATAATTCAAAAAACAGGTTGCTAGGTGTAGGCAAGGTAAACTGGGATATGACTAAAGAGTTAATCAGGGTAAACTGGGATATGACTAAAGAGTTAATCAGGGTAAACTGGGATATGACTAAAGAGTTAATCAGGGTAAACTGGGATATGACTAAAGAGTTAATCAGGGTAAACTGGGATATGACTAAATAGTTAATCAGGGTAAACTGGTATATAACTAAAGAGTTAATCAGAGCAGGATAATCAGGATATGACTTAAGGGATTTTTCCACAAATAGACAGGTATTTTCCATAAATTGGAGTGAGATAATTTCTTTCTTTCGGAATTTGTATTTGTATGTCAGACTATTTTATTGGTAAACTACACTGTGTAATGTAAAAGTTGTATTTTTTTTTGTGATTCAATACGTAAATATCGTACACGGATCATCATTTGGTTGTAGTCCAGAGAGGTCAGAAAGGGTATTTAGATCCTCAATGAGGCTGTGGAGGGATTCTAACTGTGGATTTAATGAATCATCAGTGTACAATGAAAAAAAAGAACTACACACAACTCAAGGGCGAAACCAGGCTATAACCACGTAAGTGCACGATCCCCCACTTCTCACAGGCCTCATCTCTCATATCCTGTTGCAAAAATGAAGGCACACGAACAACAGCTACAGTCCAATCAATGTTTTTAAGCCCTGGATCTCTAGCCCCTTGATATTATTGTTGGATCTGAATTTAGCAGATGGCAAAAATAAATAGATAGTGGACAATGTTGAATTACTCCTGTAGACAGTTGAGATATAGGCATTATTCACTCTTTTACACCTAGGGTTACTATACATAACTTTAACCCATTTTATAAGAGATTCTCCAAAATGGAAATAACGCAGGCATGAAATATAAACTCCAGTCCTACTTTATCAAAGGCCTTTTCAAAGTCAGCTATGAGTAGCAGGCCTGGGTTCCCAGATATTTCACAGCGTTCTATTGTTCCAGGTACTTGTCTTATATTACCTCCAATGTATCTTCTATGTATAAAACCTGTTTTATTAGGATGAAAAATATCAGAAAATACCTTTTTAATTCCATGCGCTACACATTTAGCTAAAAATATTTGCATCACAAAACTGAAGTGTAAGAGGCTTCCAATTGTTTTAAATGGACAGAAAAAACAACTTGTTCTGAATAGGCTATGTCACCCTTACACCCTTACACCCTTACACCCTTACACCCTTACACCCTTACAGGCACCATCATTTCTCCCCATTGGCATATAATATCATAACAATGTAGAATATGAATGGTTTTACGGACATCCAAATGTTCACACTAGGCTACCTGCCACCCCTACACTCTAACCACTAGGCTACCTGCCACCCCTACACTAACCACTAGGCTACCTGCCGCCCCTACACTCTAACCACTAGGCTACCTGCCGTTCCTACACTCTAACCACTAGGCTACCTGCCGTTCCTACACTCTAACCACTAGACTACCTGCCGTCCCTACACTCTAACCACTAGGCTACCTGCCGTCCCTACACTCTAACCACTAGGCTACCTGCCGTCCCTACACTCTAACCACTAGGCTACCTGCCGTCCCTACACTCTAACCACTAGGCTTCCTGCCGTCCCTACACTCTAACCACTAGGCTACCTGCCGTCCCTACACTCTAACCACTAGGCTACCTGCCGCCCCTACACTTTAACCACTAGGCTACCTGCTGCCCCTACACTCTAACCACTAGGCTACCTGCCACCCCTACACTCCAACCACTAGGCTACCTGCCACCCCATTATACTGCTCCCCAATAGGCTACCTGCCGCCCCTACACTCTAACCACTAGGCTACGCTGCCGCCCCTACACTCTAACCACTAGGCTACGCTGCCACCCCTACACTCTAACCACTAGGCTACCTGCCGCCACTACAATCTAACCACTAGGCTACGCTGCCGCCCCTCCACTCTAACCACTAGGCTACGCTGCCGCCCCTCCACTCTAACCACTAGGCTACGCTGCCGCCCCTACACTCTAACCACTAGGCTACCTGCCACCCCTACACTCTAACCACTAGGCTACCTGCCACCCCTACACTCTAACCACTAGGCTACCTGCCACCCCTACACTCTAACCACTAGGCTACCTGCCACCCCTACACTCTAACCACTAGGCTACCTGCCACCCCTCCACTCTAACCACTAGGCTACCTGCCACCTCTACACTCTAACCACTAGGCTACCTGCCACCTCTACACTCTAACCACTAGGCTACCTGCCACTTCTACACTCTAACCACTAGGCTACCTGCCACCTCTACACTCTAACCCCTAGGCTACCTGCCGCCTCTACACTCTAACCACTAGTCTAACCACTGGTCTAATATCTATTATCTCTGTTTCACTGGTCTAACATCTATTATCTCTGTTTCACTGGTCTAACATCTATTCTCTCTGTTTCACTGGTCTAACATCTATTCTCTCTGTTTCACTGGTCTAACATCTATTATCTCTGTTTCACTGGTCGAACATCTATTCTCTCTGTTTCACTGGTCTAACATCTATTCTCTCTGTTTCACTGGTCTAACATCTATTATCTCTGTTTCACTGGTCTAACATCTATTATCTCTGTTTCACTGGTCGAACATCTATTATCTCTGTTTCACTGGTCTAACATCTATTCTCTCTGTTTCACTGGTCTAACATCTATTCTCTCTGTTTCACTGGTCTAACATCTATTATCTCTGTTTCACTGGTCGAACATCTATTCTCTCTGTTTCACTGGTCTAACATCTATTCTCTCTGTTTCACTGGTCTAACATCTATTCTCTCTGTTTCACTGGTCGAACATATATTCTCTTTGTTTCACTGGTTTCACTTCATCTATTATCTCTGTTTCACTGGTCGAACATCTATTCTCTCTGTTTCACTGGTCTAACATCTATTCTCTCTGTTTCACTGGTCTAATTCTCTCTGTTTCACTGGTCTAACATCTATTATCTCTGTTTCACTGGTCTAACATCTATTATCTCTGTTTCACTGGTCTAACATCTATTCTCTCTGTTTCACTGGTCTAACATCTATTATCTCTGTTTCACTGGTCTAACATATATTATCTCTGTTTCACTGGTCGAACATCTATTCTCTCTGTTTCACTGGTCTAACATCTATTCTCTCTGTTTCACTGGTCTAACATCTATTATCTCTGTTTCACTGGTCTAACATCTATTATCTCTGTTTCACTGGTCGAACATCTATTCTCTTTGTTTCACTGGTTTCACTTCATCTATTATCTCTGTTTCACTGGTCTAACATCTATTATCTCTGTTTCACTGGTCGAACATCTATTCTCTTTGTTTCACTGGTTTCACTTCATCTATTATCTCTGTTTCACTGGTCTAACATCTATTATCTCTGTTTCACTGGTTTCACTTCATCTATTATCTCTGTTTCACTGGTCGAACATCTATTCTCTTTGTTTCACTGGTTTCACTTCATCTATTCTCTCTGTTTCACTGGTCTAACATCTATTATCTCTGTTTCACTGGTCGAACATCTATTCTCTTTGTTTCACTGGTTTCACTTCATCTATTCTCTCTGTTTCACTGGTCTAACATCTATTATCTCTGTTTCACTGGTCGAACATCTATTCTCTTTGTTTCACTGGTTTCACTTCATCTATTATCTCTGTTTCACTGGTCTAACATCTATTATCTCTGTTTCACTGGTCGAACATCTATTCTCTTTGTTTCACTGGTTTCACCTCGTCTATTCACTGTGGAGGGAGGTAGAGGAGAGAACAACCAATCTCAGACAAAAACTCCCCAGCAGACTAATAATTTTCTCTGTCCTCTTTCTGTCTAAGTCAGACAGTTTGCTTTTTCCACTAGTCTTTCTGGGTGTGTGTCGTGTATGTCTGTGTGTGTGTGAGCATGTGTGTCTGTGCATGTGGCTGGGCCATACTGGCAGCCCCAGACGTTCTATAGAAGCCTACCTCACTGGAGGACTGACCTCCCCAGACATGTGTGTGTGTGTGTGTGTGTGTGTGTGTGTGTGTGTGTGTGTGTGTGTGTGTGTGTGTGTGTGTGTGTGTGTGTGTGTGTGTGAGAGAGAGAGAGCTTGTGGTGTGTGTGTGTGTGTGTGTGTGTGTGTGAGAGAGAGAGAGAGAGCTTGTGGAGTGTGTGTGTGTGTGTACAATGACAGAAGAATCGGGGGACTTACATCCAATTAAGAAGACAGAACCATCTTTACATTCAACCTATGAACGATCTTGGGGACACACACACACATGCTCACACACACACACATGCTCACACACACACACACACACATGCTCACACACACACACACACACACACACACAGACACACAGACACCTAGACACACACACACACACACACACACACACACACACACACACACACACACACACACACACACACACACACGTATGTTCACAGACCAAATATAAATGTGACGTGGGGTTATTGCCAGGTACTGGGTTTAAAAATTGGCATGGTTTCACCAGAAAATATCAATTACGCAAATGTATATTTCAACATTGCAGGAAGTCTCTGTGGGACCGGGTGGCAGTTAATGTCAAAGCAGGATATTCAGAGGACAAGAAATATTTTATATATTATTATATCTCTACACTTTAATTAGACCGATAGTTACAGTTTCACAGAAAGTCTGTGTCCCAAATGTCACCAATACATTATTTATTTTGCGGTTCAATATTACTTTGTTGACAACATTTGAATGAGACATGCATCAGATCTACTTCTCAGTACTTCTTCCATTTCTACTTTGCTAGTCTTTTGAAACAGTGTTGTCATCATTTCCTGATTCAGAATTACCATACAAAGTGACATCTTCACAGCTCTAGGAGCTTGACAACTTCTCTGCGCCACCTTAAAAGGCTACGTCCCAAATAGCACCCATATAGCCCCAGTAGTGCAGTATATAGGGAGATAGGGAGCCATTTCGGACAAGACTTCAGATAAATCCAACTGCTGATGCGACATTCCTCCTTCTTCGCCCCCAAAGATCATTTTTGAGTGAGTTTTTCCTCTCCTGAATTCTATTAGCAAGCAGCTCGGGCAACTAATTGCTAACTTAAAAGGTCAGACTTAATTTCCAGCGGGAGGATAATAAAATAAGATTCTGTGCACTCCCAAGGCCTTATTACCGCAAACAAGGCCTCACCGGATGAACGTTCACTTCTTGTGTAGCGTGTGTTTGTCTGTGTCAAATGAAATTATATTGGTTGTGTACACACACAGTATTTGTAGCTAAATGCTTGTAGCAAAATGCTTGTGTTCCTAGCTCAGATAGTGCAGTAATATCTAACAATACACAACAATACACACCAATATATAAAGTAAAAGAATGGAATTAAGAAATATAGAACTATTAGGATGAGCAATGTCAGAGTCCGGAGTATATTATATATATTAACAGTACAAGTCAAACGTTTGGACACAACTACTCATTGAAGGGTTTTTCTTTATTTTTACTATTTTCTACATTGTATAATAATAGTGAAGACATCAAAACTGTGAAATAACACATATGGAATCATGTAGTAACCAAAAAAGTTCAAAGAAAATCGAAATATATTTTAGATTCTTCAAAGTAGACACTTTTTTGCCTTGAAGACAGCTTTGCACACTCTTGGCATTCTCTCTACCAGCTTCACGAGGAATGCTTTTTCCAACAGTTTGAAGGAGTCCCCACATATGCTGAGCACTTGTTGACTGATTTTCCTTCACTCTTTGGTCTAAATCATCCCATACCATCTCAATTGGGTTTGTGGTCGGGTGATTGTGGAGGCCAGGTCATTTGATGCAGCACTCCATCACTCTCCTTCTTGGTGAAATAGCTCTTACACAGCCTGTATGTGTGTTGGGTCATTGTCCTGTTGAAAAACAAATGATAGTCCCACTAAGTGCAAACCAGATGTGATGGCGTATCTCTGCAGAATACTGTGGTAGCCATGCTCTTAAACCTTCTTTGGGATCAGTGTCCCTTACACGGGACAGTTGAGCTAACGTAGGCTAATGAAATTAGCATGAGGTTGTAAGTAACAAGAACATTTCCCAGGACATAGACATATCTGATATTGGCAGAAAGCTTAAATTCTTGTTAATCTAACTGCACTGTCCAATTTACAGTAGCTATTGCAGTGAAATAATACCATGCTATTGTTTGAGGGGAGTGCACAATTTTGAACATAAAAAGTAATTAATAAACAAATTAGGCATATTTGGGCAGTCTTGATTCACAATTTGGAACAGAATTGCAATTGTTCATTGGATCAGCTTAAAACTTTGCACATACACTGCTGCCATCTTGTGGCCAAATCGTATATTGCGCCTGGGCTGGAATAATACATTATGGCCTTTCTCTTGCATTTCAAAGATGATGGTACAGCCGTCCCTGGTCCCTTTGTTGATAATCAGCATTGTGGAAGCGTTGTTGCCTATCTTCACCACCTGGGAGCCGCTCGTCAGGAAGACCAGGACCCAGTTGCACAGAGCGGGCTTTAGACTCAGTGCCTTCGAGCTTAATGATGATCTTGGAGGGTACTATGGTGTTGAAGGCTGAGCTGTTGTCAATGAACAGCATTGTTATGTAGGAATTAATCTTGTCTAATGGGATAGGGCAGTGTGCAGTGCGATGGCGATTGCGTCATCCGTGGATCTATTGAAGCAGTATACAAATTGCAGTGGGTCTAGAGTGTCGGGTAAGGTGGAGGTGAGATGATCCTTAACTGGCTTCACAAAACATTTCACAATGACAGAAGTGAGTGCTATTAGGTGATATACATTTAGTTCAGCTCTTTTGGGTAAAGGAACAATGGTGGGAGCAAGTGAGGACATTAGACTGGGATGGGGAGAGATGTCCGTAAATACTCCAGCCAGCTGTTCTGCGCATGCTCTGAGGACGCGGCTAAGGATGCCGTTTAGGCCGGCAACCTTGCGAGGGTTAACACGCTTAAACATCTTACTCACGTTGGCCACGAAGAATGAGAGCTCACTGTCCTCAGGAGGCACTATGTTTTCCTTGAAGCAGGCAAAGAAGGTGTTAATCTTGTCCGGTAGCAAGATGGCGGTGTCCGCGACGTGGCTGTTTTTCCCTTCATTATGTGTGATTATCTGGAGTCAAAAGTATTTGGACACCTCTTGAAATTAGTGGATTTTGGTAAATTTAAATACATTTGTGGACTCCCACTTACTGCTTCTTGCTCTCTTGCTTTCCCTCTCTCTCCTCTCTTCCCCCTCTCTACCCGCTCTCTCCCCCCTCTCTTCTCTCTCTCACCTCTCTCTCTCTCCCTCCACTGACTTGTAAAATAACTTATGCATTAATAGTTTATATGGACACCACTTCAACTTAATGGATTTGCCTATTTCAGCCACACCCGTAGCTGACAGGTGTATAAAATGTATCACACAGCCATGCAATCTCCATAGACAAACATTGGCAGTAGAATGGCCCGTATTGAATAGCTCAGCGACTTTCAACTCAGCACGGTCATAGGATGCCACCTTTCCAACAAGTCAGTTCGTCAAATCTCTAGAGCTGCAACGGCCAACTGTAAGTGCCTTTATTGTGAAGAAGAAACGTGAAGAAGGAGCAACAAAAGCTTAGACGCAAAGTGGTAGGCCACACAAGCGTGTAGCGCATCCTCGGTTGCACCGCTCACTACCGAGTTCCAAACTGCCTCTGGAAGCAACATCAGCACAATAACTGTTCATCAGGAGCTTAATGTAATGGGTGTCCATTGCCGAGGAGCCGCATGCGTAATGCCAGGCAACGGCTGGAGTGGTGTAAAGCTTGTCACCATTAAACATCCAGATGCAGTGGAAACACATTCTCTGAAATGATGAATCACGTTTCACCATCTGGCAGGGTGACGGATGGCCATAATGACCATCGTTATGTTTGGAGGAAAAAGAGGGAGGCCTGCAAGCCAAAGAACACCATCCAAACCGTGAAGCACGGGGGTGGCAGCATCATGTTCTGGGGGTGCTTTGCTGCAGGAGGGGCTGGTATACTTGACAAAATAGATGGCTTTATGAGGAAGGAATATTATGTGGTTAATAAGGATCAACATGTCAATACCTCTTATGGAGTGAGGAAGTCTCTCCTCCACTTTGAGCCAGGAGAGATTGACATGCATATTATTAATTTGAGCTCTCTGTGTACTGTACATCCAAGGGCCAGCCGTGCTGCCCTGTTCTGAGCCAATTGCAATTATCCTAAGTCCCTTTTTGTGGCACCTGACCACATGACTGAACAGTAGTCCAGGTGCGACAAAAGTAGAGTTTTTAGGACTTGCCTTGTTGCTAGTGTTGTTAAGAAGGCAGAACAGCTCTTTATTATGGACAGACTTCTCCCCATCTGAGCTACTGTTTTATCAATATGTTTTGACCGTGACAGTTTACAATCCAGGGTTACTCAAGCAGTTAAGTCACCTAAACTTTCTCAATTTCCACATAATTTTCTACAAGGTTTCAAATCAAATCTAATGTTATTGGTCACATACACATGGTTAGCAGACGTTAATGTGAGTGTAGCGAAATGCTTCTAGATCCGACAGTGCAGCAGTATCTAACAGGTAATATCTAACAATTCCACAACAAACCTAATATCTAACAAATTCCACAACAAAACCTAATACACACAATCTGGTAAAGGAATGGGATGAGAATATATAAATATAAAAGATATGGATGAGCAGTGACAGAGCGGCTAAGATGCAATAGATAAAGAACAGACAGTGAAGGATCCAGTATACATTATATACATATGAGATGAGTAATGCGAGATATGTAAACATTATTAAAGTGACTAGTGTTCAATTTATTAAAGTGGCCAATGATATCAAGTCTGTAGGTAGGCAGCAGCCTCTGTGCTAGTGGTGGAACCCGTTTTTCAATCTCTCTGTCCCAGCTTTGATGCACCTGTACTCACCTCGCCTTCTGGATGGAAGGGTGAACAGGTAGTGGCTCGGGTGGTTATTGTCCTTGATTATCTATTTTGCCTTCCTGTCACATTGGGTGATGTAGGTGTCCACAAGGGCAGGTAGTTTGCCCTCTGTGATGCGTTGTGCTGACCCCCCGGAGAGCCTTACGGTTGTGGGTGGTGCAGTTGCCGTACCAGGTGGTGATACAGTCCGACAGGATGCTCTCAATTGTGCACCAGTAAAAGTTAGTGAGGGTTTTCAGGAACAAGCTAAATGTTTTCAGCCACCTGAGGTTGAAGAGGCGCTGTTGCACCTGTGTGCATGAATCATGCACCTTTAAGTTGAGGTTTAGGGTTTAGTGAATGATTTGTCCCAAATGCTTTTAGTTTTAGAAATATTTAGAACTACATTATTCCTTGCAACCCGAACTGAAACTAACTGCAGCTCTTTGTAGTAGCTGAAATGTATAGTGTTGAGTCATCCGCATATATAGACACATTGGCTTTACTCATGTCATTAGTAGAGACTGAAAAAAGTAAGGTGCCTGGACAGCTGCCCTGGGGAATTCCTGATTCTACCTGGATTATGTCGGAGAGGCTTCCATTAAAGAACACCCTCTGTGTGACCGTTTATTTATTTCTACAGACAAAGTTGGCTCCATTTCAAAACTCATCTGGTATCAACTTTGTTAGCTTGATGGCTAGCAGCTTAGCGTGGATGTCAAGCAGTCTTCAGTCTGTCTGCTAAACAGGATTATGGGACAATAAATAATGGTCCAAACTGTTGAAAGCTAACCGCATCACGGAATCCAAAAAAAAAAACTTTTTGTATTTGTAAAACAATGTGTGTTCACACACAGCGTAGGTAGGCAGTAGTGATCAGCAAAAAAAAATGTTATATTGAGAAGCTTTGTCTTGACAGCTTGATGAAAACCAGTCAATATTCAGGCCTCCAAGAAAGTAGACCTCTCTGTTTCCAAGGCCAGAAGATGGAACCGGGGAAGAAGCAGAATCGGGGAAATATCCCTGGCTGACAGTGAGAGTGTTGATCATCATAGTCAAGATAGACTTGCACAGTTGTAAGCCACATTACACCATATCTGATGAGTCTAAACAAAACCTAGACCAGATTGTCAACTCTGGTACTCGCGTCAACCAGGAAATATTTACTCATTAAACTTTAGGTGTATTTTGACCAGCTGTTGGAGAGAGAAAGAGAGAGGCATGGTATCTGGATGATGATGCTGGAGAGGACACAAGGAGCACTTTTTGATTTGGTCCATCTCATCCAGGCCAACCAGGGAGGTGGTGAAGGTGAGGGGGGGAGCCCCTTTTTGTCTACAGGCACTTCATCTGCCTACTGGTACTACATCTGTTGGCAGGGCCAGATAATTGTTATTCCAAGCTGCAGGCATGTGGCATATCAGATATGATTTCCCTGACCCTAATGGCCAGTATAAAGGATTGCCATCTTACCTGACCGACACAGTCGAGCTTTGAGCTAATGGCAACGCTAGACAGAGCATGCACTTCGAATGCTTCAACTTTGGCATTGGTGGAGGTATTGACGCCAGAATATCATCCACTTTTACAACAACTTTCTTTCTAGAGTGTCACTATTAGAAGTAGACGTTACTGAAATAGTTTGCTTAGTTAGGTTATTTTGCTGGCTAGTCATTGACGATCACATCATCAGATAATGTTAGCTACAAAGTACACTTTACCTCTACATCCATACCTACGTAGATATTACATCAATTACCTTGACTAACCGGTGCTCTGGCATATTAACTCTGTACCGGTACCCCCTGTATATAACCTCGCTACAGTTATTTTATTGTTACTCCTTAATCATTTTAAATTGTTTTAAATCTTTTTTTTACTTGAGTTCATTTTAATAAACACTTTAACACTTTTTTTTCTTAAAACTGTATTGTTGGTCAAGACTTGTCATTTCACTGTTGAATACCTGTTGCATTCGGCACATGTGACAAATAACATTTGATTTGAGAAAGCGGTTGTTTCTGTCATTGTCAAGCTTACCTGTGCAGCAGAAACGATTCAATTTCGGCATTACATTATCATCATTTCACACTAAGTTCTCAGAAGGAGCTCGCGCCACCTTTCAAAATTGCCACCGATATTTACTCTTGACCTTCCAATATCTTGTGTTCATTTTCATTCAGGGTTTTTTCACTTCGGTTGATAGTAACACTCGGTAGCCGGGTGTTTAATCACCAGGGAGCTGTTGTAGTGAGAACAATGATTCACATACAGTTGAAGCCGGAGGTTTACATACACTTAGGTTTGGAGTCATTTAAAACTCGTTTTTCAACAACTACACAAATGTCTTGTTAACAAACTATAGTTTTGGCAAGTCGGTTAGGACATTTACTTTGTGCATGACACAAGTCATTATTCCAACAATTGTTTACAGACAGATTATTTAACTTATAATTCACTGTATCACAATTCCAGTGGGTCAGAAGTTTACATACACTAAGCTGACAGTGCCTTTAAACAGCTTGGACAATTCCAGAAAATGATGTCATGGCTTTAGAAGGTTCTGATAGGCTAATTGACATCATTTGAGTCAATTGGAGGTGTACCTGTGGATATATTTCAAGGCCTACCTTCACACTCAGTGCCTCTTTGCTTGACATCATGGGAAAATCAAAAGAAATCAGCCAAGACCTCCACAAGTCTGGTTCATCTTTGGGAGCAATTTCCAAATGCCTGAAAGTACCACGTTCATCTGTACAAACAATAGTACGCAAGTATAAACACCATTGGACCATGCAGCCGTCATACCCCTCAGGAAGGAGACGTGTTCTGTCTCCTAGAGATGAAAGTACTTTGGTGCGAAAGTGCACATCCAAAGTAAAACAAGTCCTAATCGACTTAACCTGAAAGGCCACTCAGCAAGGAAGAAGCTAATGCTCCAAAACCGCCATTAAAAAAGCCAGACTACAGTTTGCAACTGCACATGGGGACAAAGATTCTACTTTTTGGAGAAATGTCCTCTGGTCTGATGAAACAAAAATAGAACTGTTTGTCCATAATGACCATCGTTATGTTTGGAGGAAAAAGGGGAAGGCTTGCAAGTCGCAGAACACCATCCACACCGTGAACCACGGGGGTGGCAGCATCATGTTGTGGGGGTGTTTTGCTGCAGGAGGGACTGGTGCACAAAATAGATGACATCGCGAGAAGGAACATTATGTGGATATATTGAAGCAACATCTCAAGACATCAGTCAGGAAGTTAAAGCTTGGTCGCAAATGGGTCTTCCAAATGGACAATGACCCCAATCATACTTCCAATGTTGTGGCAAAATGGCTGAAGGAAAACAAAGTCAAAGTATTAGAGTGGCCATCACAAAGCCCTGACCTCAATCCCATAGAAAATTTGTGGGCAGATCTGAAAAAGCGTGTGCGAGCAAGGAGGCCAACAAACCTGATTCAGTTACACCAGCTCTGTCAGGAAGAATGTGCCAAAATTCACCCAACTTATTGTGGGAAGCTTGTTTAAGGCTACCCGAAATGTTTGCCCCAAGTTAAACATTTAGAAGGCAATGCTACCAAATATTAACTGAGTGTATTTAAACTTCTGACCCACTGGGAATGTGATGAAAGAAATCAAAGCTGAAATAAATCATTCTCTCTACTATTATTTTGACATTTCACACTCTCAAAATAAAGTGGTGATCCTAACTGACCTAAGACAGGGAATTTTTTCACTAATTGTGAATAACTGAGTAGTATTTGAGATACACCGATGTATATACATATCAGATGTATGTAAACTTCCGACTTCAACTGTTACCTCTGTGTACTGTACGTCTGACGCAAACACATGCCATTGATTTGTTATGTCGCCTCAACATGACCTTAACATTAACTGGTATATTTATCAGGTTGTGTTACCATCAAAAAGGTTTCAGCATCCAGGTCACATGCCTTCTTATCATCCTCTGCCAGGTCACATGCCTTCTTATCCTCCTCTGCCAGGTCACATGCCTTCTTATCCTCCTCTGCCAGGTCTCATGCCTTCTTATCCTCCTCTGCCAGGTCACATGCCTTCTTATCCTCCTCTGCCAGGTCACATGCCTTCTTATCCTCCTCTGCCAGGTCACATGCCTTCTTATCCTCCTCTGCCAGGTCACATGCCTTCTTATCATCCTCTGCCAGGTCACATGCCTTCTTATCCTCCTCTGCCAGGTCACATGCCTTCTTATCCTCCTCTGCCAGGTCACATGCCTTCTTATCCTCCTCTGCCAGGTCACATGCCTTCTTATCCTCCTCTGCCAGGTCACATGCCTTCTTATCCTCCTCTGCCAGGTCACATGCCTTCTTATCCTCCTCTGCCAGGTCACATGCCTTCTTATCCTCCTCTGCCAGGTCACATGCCTTCTTATCCTCCTCTGCCAGGTCACATGCCTTCTTATCCTCCTCTGCCAGGTCACATGCCTTCTTATCCTCCTCTGCCAGGTCACATGCCTTCTTATCCTCCTCTGAAAACAGTAACTCACATCCTCTGCCAGGTCACAGGCCTTCTTATCCTCCTCTGCCAGGTCACATGCCTTCTTATCCTCCTCTGAAAACAATAAGTCACATCTGATGCCACTCCGTCACAGGTCTCTCCTGCTTTTGAAGAAACACAAAAATATATGTATATATATTTTTTTAAATCTATAAAAAATTTAGAGATGGATGCTCAAAAACAAACTTAAACCATTTACGTTAAACGTATTAAAAGATAGGTCTCTGTCTGAACCAACCTGTCTATGTCAGTAGTCAGTGCAGCAGCCTGCGAATGAAGTTGTTGAGGAATGGTATGTGATAGAGGAGGAGGACATATCAAGCACTTAGGTTTGTGGGGACAGCTTGGGGCTCAGTGCCTTCTTTGGTGGTCTGCCAAGAGAGCTTACTGCAGTGGGCTAAATCAGTGTCACAGAGTAATAATTGGTAGTCTTAAACAAATCTACTTTGAAACAAAAGTATACACCTCACATGCATGGTTATGTGCTTAAATAAAACATCTGTACCGTGTCGGTTATAGAGTTGAAATGTTTTACATTTTGAGTTTGAATCCCAATATTACACTTTATAGTGTATTCGGAAAGTATTCAGACCCCTTCTCTTTTTCCACATTTTGTTACATAACAACCTTATTCTAAAAAAAGATTGACATATTTTTTTCCCTCATGAATACCCCATAATACCCCATAACCCTAACCCATAATACCCCATAACCCTAACCCATAATACCCCATAACCCTAATCCATAATACCCCATAACCCTAACCCATAATACCCCATAACCCTAACCCATAATACCCCATAACCCTAACCCATAATACCCCATAACCCTAACCCATAATACCCCATAACCCTAACCCATAATACCCCATAACCCTAATCCATATTACCCCATAACCCTAACCCATAATACCCCATAACCCTAACCCATAATACCCCATAACCCTAACCCATAATACCCCATAACCCTAACCCATAATACCCCATAACCCTAACCCATAATACCCCATAACCCTAACCCATAATACCCCATAACCCTAACCCATAATACCCCATAACCCTAACCCATAATACCCCATAACCCTAATCCATATTACCCCATAATCCTAACCCATGATACCCCATAACCCTAACCCATAATACCCCATAACCCTAACCCATAATACCCCATAACCCTAATCCATATTACCCCATAACCCTAACCCATAATACCCCATAACCCTAACCCATAATACCCCATAACCCTAACCCATAATACCCCATAACCCTAACCCATAATACCCCATAACCCTAACCCATAATACCCCATAACCCTAACCCATAATACCCCATAACCCTAACCCATAATACCCCATAACCCTAACCCATAATACCCCATAACCCTAACCCATAATACCCCATAACCCTAACCCATAATACCCCATAACCCTAACCCATAATACCCCATAACCCTAACCCATAATACCCCATAACCCTAACCAATAATACCCCATAACCCTAACCAATAATACTCCATAACCCTAACCCATAATACCCCATAACCCTAACCCATAATACCCCATAACCCTAATCCATATTACCCCATAACCCTAACCCATAATACCCCATAACCCTAACCCATAATACCCCATAACCCTAACCCATAATACCCCATAACCCTAACCCATAATACCCCATAACCCTAACCCATAATACCCCATAACCCTAATCCATATTACCCCATAACCCTAACCCATATTACCCCATAACCCTAATCCATAATACCCCATAACCCTAACCCATAATACCCCATAACCCTAACCCATATTACCCCATAACCCTGACCCATAATACCCCATAACCCTAACCCATAATACCCCATAACCCTAATCCATATTACCCCATAACCCTAACCCATATTACCCCATAACCCTAATCCATAATACCCCATAACCCTAACCCATAATACCCCATAACCCTAACCCATATTACCCCATAACCCTAACCCATAATACCCCATAACCCTAACCCATAATACCCCATAACCCTAACCCATAATACCCCATAACCCTAACCCATAATACCCCATAACCCTAACCCATAATACCCCATAACCCTAACCCATAATACCCCATAACCCTAACCCATAATACCCCATAACCCTAACCCATAATACCCCATAACCCTAACCCATAATACCCCATAACCCTAACCCATAATACCCCATAACCCTAACCAATAATACCCCATAACCCTAACCAATAATACCCCATAACCCTAACCCATAATACCCCATAACCCTAACCCATAATACCCCATAACCCTAATCCATATTACCCCATAACCCTAACCCATAATACCCCATAACCCTAACCCATAATACCCCATAACCCTAACCCATAATACCCCATAACCCTAACCCATAATACCCCATAACCCTAACCCATAATACCCCATAACCCTAACCCATAATACCCCATAACCCTAACCCATAATACCCCATAACCCATAATACCCCATAACCCATAATACCCCATAACCCTAACCCATAATACCCCATAACCCTATCCCATAATACCCCATAATGACGAAGCGAAAACAGTTTTTTTAGAAAATTTTGCAAAAACAAAAGAGAAATACCTTATTATTGAGTTTTGGGAACCGCTCGATATGATTAGTCATTGCCCAGCAATCACATAAAGTTGCATAAAGTTGCATATAGTTGGCAGAAAGTTGCATAAAGTTGCAGAAAGTTGGCAGAAAGTTGGCAGAAAGTTGGCATAAAGTTGCATAAAATTTGCATAAAGTTGCATAAAGTTGCATAAAGTTGGCATAAAGTTGCATAAAGTTGCATAAAGTTGCATAAAGTTGCATAAAGTTGGCAGAAAGTTGGCAGAAAGTTGGCAGAAAGTTGGCAGAAAGTTGCATAAAGTTGGCAGAAAGTTGGCATAAAGTTGCATAAAGTTGCATAAAGTTGGCAGAAAGTTGGCAGAAAGTTGGCAGAACGTTGGCATAAAGTTGGCAGAAAGTTGCATAAAGTTGGCAGAAAGTTGGCATAAAGTTGCATAAAGTTGCATAAAGTTGGCAGAAAGTTGCAGAAAGTTGGGGAATCCTGAGCTTTTTCTCTGGCTCCCACGCCACGTTCGAACCGCCCAGCGGTCCCCACCCACCTCTTACTGCTTTACTTTATTTGGAAATGAATAGGAAGCAGTGTTTCACTGAGAGTTGGTGCCTAGTCTACATAGCCATTAGGCTACATTACATGGTGCAAATTCAGGGCTCTACGCTGACATTTTTTGTTTTACAAAGACACATTTAGGAGCACATTGAAAGTATTTCATAACAAATGACCCCCAAAAATGTTTTGGGGTGTTCCATGCTCAATAAAGTTAGCCTGATGACTGAAATTGTTCCTCTGCTCTGTCGTTCCCTATATACTTTAGTCTGAGACTGCGATCATTGAAGTTGTTTGTGGTGACGAGGGGCATTCGATTATCTCGAAACCAGTCAGAGTACCAAAGCCAATCACGAATTTACCCACATGTGATCTAGTTCTGGCTCAACCCTGTCCATTTGTGGACCAATCAGATGGCCCCAGAATGTGTTCTCATTTTGTGAAGGGTCGGTGAGGTACTCAGATCCAGACTCATTGCAGAGAATAAACTAACATCTGTAGGTGAGGTACTCAGATCCAGACTCATTGCAGAGAATAAACTAACGTCTGTAGGCGGAGCTTTAAGCCGGAGCAAGGAGTGTAGGTATCCAGGCAACAATAAAGTACAACCCTCAAATATTTGTCATTGGTTGTTTTGTGACTGACAGGCGCCTGTCCTATCAATAGATCGCTAGAAGATGCATATCGTTAATTCTAGCGGGAGAGAGAGGGAGCTCGGCAGACTTTTTTTTTAGATGACTAGCGAATTGAAAAATAGCCTAGTAAATCTTAGTGGAAAGAGGAGAAGATTAAAAATGTGTCTGTAAATCGTCTGTTTCACAGACATCCGGCTGATAGTGGAAAACACTGTTTATAGTGCACTACTTTTGAACAGATCCCATCAAAAGAAGTGCACTATATAGGGTATCTGGGGGGGGGGGGGGGGGGGTGCATTCCTGGTGTCTATCCACCAAGTACGAGGTTACGGGGGGGGGGGTGCATTCCTGGTGTTTATCGGGGGGGGGGGGGGGGGGGGGTGGTGCATTCCTGGTGTCTATCCACCAAGTACGAGGTTACGGGGGGGGGGGGGGGGGGTTCCTGGTGTTTATCCACCAAGTACGAGGTTACGGGGGGGGGGGGGGGGTTCCTGGTGTCTATCCACCAAGTACGAGGTTACGGGGGGGGGGGTCCTGGTGTCTATCCACCAAGTACGAGGTTACGGGGGGGGGGGGTTCCTGGTGTTTATCCACCAAGTACGAGGTGACGGGGGGGGGGGGGGCAACTGCTAATAACACTACCACATTCTGCATCAGTACAGTATATTTTTCAGACTTTTAATTTTTATTTTTTTATTGTCTTTTTTTATTATGTGTGTATTATATATCTGCACTGTTGTAGCTAGAAACACAAGCATTTTGCTAGGTATTACTGTACTGTTGTAGCTAGAAACACACGCATTTTGCTAGGTATTACTGCACTGTTGTAGCTAGAAACACAAGCATTTTGCTAGGTATTACTGCACTGTTGTAGCTAGAAACACACGCATTTTGCTAGGTATTACTGCACTGTTGTAGCTAGAAACACACGCATTTTGCTAGGTATTACTGCACTGTTGTAGCTAGAAACACACGCATTTTGCTAGGTATTACTGCACTGTTGTAGCTAGAAACACACGCATTTTGCTAGGTATTACTGCACTGTTGTAGCTAGAAACACAAGCATTTTGCTAGGTATTACTGCACTGTTGTAGCTAGAAACACAAGCATTTTGCTAGGTATTACTGCACTGTTGTAGCTAGAAACACAAGCATTTTGCTAGGTATTACTGCACTGTTGTAGCTAGAAACACAAGCATTTTGCTAGGTATTACTGTACTGTTGTAGCTAGAAACACAAGCATTTTGCTAGGTATTACTGCACTGTTGTAGCTAGAAACACAAGCATTTTGCTAGGTATTACTGCACTGTTGTAGCTAGAAACACAAGCATTTTGCTAGGTATTACTGCACTGTTGTAGCTAGAAACACAAGCATTTTGCTAGGTATTACTGCACTGTTGTAGCTAGAAACACAAACATTTTGCTAGGTATTACTGCACTGTTGTAGCTAGAAACACAAGCATTTTGCTAGGTATTACTGTACTGTTGTAGCTAGAAACACAAGCATGTTGCTAGGTATTACTGCACTGTTGTAGCTAGAAACACAAGCATTTTGCTAGGTATTACTGCACTGTTGTAGCTAGAAACACAAGCATTTTGCTAGGTATTACTGCACTGTTGTAGCTAGAAACACAAGCATTTTGCTAGGTATTACTGCACTGTTGTAGCTAGAAACACAAGCATTTTGCTAGGTATTACTGCACTGTTGTAGCTAGAAACACAAGCATTTTGCTAGGTATTACTGCACTGTTGTAGCTAGAAACACAAGCATTTTGCTAGGTATTACTGCACTGTTGTAGCTAGAAACACAAGCATTTTGCTAGGTATTACTGCACTGTTGTAGCTAGAAACACAAGCATTTTGCTAGGTATTACTGCACTGTTGTAGCTAGAAACACAAGCATTTTTCTAGGTATTACTGTACTGGTGTAGCTAGAAACACAAGCATATTGCTAGGTATTACTGCACTGTTGTAGCTAGAAACACAATGCTTGATAACATCTGCGTATGCGATCAATAAACGTTGATTTGATTTGCATCAGTAGACACACACAGTCAGTAGACACACACAGTCAGTAGACACACACAGACAGAGACACACACAGACAGTAGACACACACAGTCAGTAGACACACACAGTCAGTAGACACAGACAGACAGAGACACACACAGACAGTAGACACACACAGACAGAGACACACACAGTCAGTAGACACACACAGACAGAGACACACAGACAGAGACACACACAGACAGAGACACAGACACAGACAGAGACACACAGTCAGTAGACACACACAGTCAGTAGACACACACAGTCAGTAGACACACACAGTCAGTAGACACACACACACACATAGACTTTTCTAAGGCTGGTTTTAGAGTTCCCAGGAGTGCTGTGGACGATAAAAACAGATCCATAGCAGTTGAGCGTTTTCCTTATTTTTTTTTCTCATCTTAGACCATTTGTTTGAACAATGGGTCGTAAATTCACTTTTGTCAAGAGAAGAGAAGAGAAGAGAAGAGAAGAGAAGAGAGGAGAGGAGAGGAGAGGAGAGGAGAGGAGAGGAGAGGAGAAGAGAAGAGAAGAGGAGAGGAGAGGAGAGGAGAGGAGAGGAGAGGAGAGGAGAGGAGAGGAGAGAGAAGGGTCAAAATAATGTTTTTGCATTCCAAAACCATCAGGCAGAAAGAAGCCAGTTATAACACCACACACATTGCTTTGGTTTAAATTCACAACACAGCTTTCACTGGAATTATAACAGACATTTTGTTCAGGCGAAAACATAAAGGGAGACAGATTTATTTTTCGGTACTGAGCACGTTCGAGTCAGAGTTAAACCTAGATTTCTTAAGGCGTAGCTCAATGTCTGCCTTGTTCTTGTACCTGTCTGTGGTAAAAAGCTTTGGATGCGTCCGAAACGGCAGCCGACGGACCCTGGTCAAAAGTAGCGCACTATATGGGAAATAAAAAGCAATTTCAGACAGCCTTTGTATAAGGGCCTTTTCTAGGTAGAGTATTAGACAGGATTCTCTCGAATTGGAGATGTCAATAAGAAACAGAAGACCAGAAGATCACCACTGCTCACAATGTAATGCTATAATGAGGATTTGACTCCTGCTCACAACGTAATGCTATAATGAGGATTTAACTCCTGCTCACAACGTAATGCTATAATGAGGATTTAACTCCTGCTCACAACGTAATGCTATAATGAGGATTTAACTCCTGCTCACAACGTAATGCTAAAATGAGGATTTAACTCCTGCTCACAATGTAATGCTATAATGAGGATTTAACTCCTGCTCACAACGTAATGCTATAATGAGGATTTAAATTCTGCTCACAACGTAATGCTATAATGAGGATTTAACTCCTGCTCACAATGTAATGCTAAAATGAGGATTTAACTCCTGCTCATAAGGCAATAGAAATCGGACAGATTTTTGGCACATATCACACATTGGCATACAGTAAATCAATAAAATGAGTTCCTTTTCAATTATTTCCTGCTCACAACTTAATGCTAGAATGAGAATTTAACTCCTGCTCACAACTTAATGCTAGAAGGAGGATTTAATTCCTGCTCATAACGTAATGCTATAATGAGGATGTAACTCCTGTTTACGTTATAATGCTAGAAGGAAGATTTGACTCCTGCTCACAACATAATGCTAAAATGAGGATTTAACTCCTTCTCATAAGGCAATTCTACAATGAGGATT
The DNA here is from genome assembly GCF_045791955.1 of Oncorhynchus clarkii lewisi. Taxonomy (NCBI): domain Eukaryota; kingdom Metazoa; phylum Chordata; class Actinopteri; order Salmoniformes; family Salmonidae; genus Oncorhynchus; species Oncorhynchus clarkii. The sequence continues at coordinate 66,140,221 of NC_092164.1, forward strand.
TAACTCCCGTTCACAATGTAATGCTATAATGAAGTTCTCCTTTTCACAACGTAATGCTATAATGAGGATTTGGAGAGAAAGATGCACTTATCTAAGAGTCATGTTGTGAAATTTGAGGTCACTCTTTCAAGATAAGCTACCCTGATGTCTTCTCTCTCTCCATCTCCCCTCTCCCTCCTCTCCTCTCTTCCACTTCTCTCTCTCCTCTCTCTCCTCTCTCTCCTCTCTTCCACTTCTCTCTCTCCTCTCTCCATCTCCCCTCTCCCTCCTCTCCTCTCTTCCTCTTTGACTCTTCTCTTCCTGTCTCCCCTCTTCCATCCTTCCCTCTCTGTCTCTCTCTCTTCTCTTCCTCCTCTCTCTCTCTTCCTCTCTCCCTCTCTCCACCCGTACCCAACAGAGGAAATCAGACACATTTAGACTCAGACCAGCATCCTCTATCCTTTATCACCACAACTATTATCACCGCAACCATCAACCAGACCGACCAATCATAATTTAGCCTGACCATTTAACATGTCATTGGTCCAAGCTTCTCAAAAAGTCAGCCGGGCAACAACAACGCATCATGCATTATCTGGAGCAGAAGGGGAATTATTCAGAAAGGAAAGCAATTTGTGAGATGAAGAGGATGAGAGTATGAGGTGTTAAAAGACGTGTTGTGGAGAGCAGAATAGATGTTGTGGGGCCACTGTCTGAGGCTGCTTGACACTATATATACAGCAGTATGTGGACACCCCTTCAAATTAGTGGATTCGGCTTTTACAGCCCCCAACGTTTGCTGACAGGTGTATGAAATCGAGCAAACAGCCAGTGACTTTCAACGTGGCACCGTCATAGGATGCCACCTTTCCAACAAGTCAGTTCGTCAAGTGTATGCCCTGCTAGAGCTGCCCCCGGTCAACTGTAAGTGCTGTTATTGTGAAGTGGAAACGTCTAGGAGCAACAACGGCTCAGCCGGGGTAGGCCTCACAAGCTCACCGAACGGGATAAGTGCTGGGTTGCAACCCTCTCTACCGAGTTCCAAACTGCCTCTGGAAGCAACGTCAGCATAAGAACTGTTTGTCGGGAGCTTCATGAAATGGGTTTCCATGGCCGAGCAGCCGCACACAAGCCTAAGATCACCATGTGCAATGCCAAGCGTCGGCTGGAGTGGTGTTAAGCTTGCTGCCATTGGCCTCTGGAGCAGTGGAAACGTGTTCTCTGTAGTGATGAATCACGCTTCACCATCTGGCATTGGTGGATAAGGGAGTACTACTGTAATAAATACCTCTTACATTGGTGGATAAGGGAGTACTACTGTAATAAATACCTCTTACATTAGTGGATAAGGGAGTACTACTGTAATAAATACCTCTTACATTAGTGGATAAGGTAATACTACTGTAATAAATACCTCTTACATTAGTGGATAAGGTAGTACTACTGTAATAAATACCTCTTACATTAGTGGATAAGGTACTACTACTGTAATAAATACATCTTACATTAGTGGATAAGGGAGTACTACTGTAATAAATACCTCTTACATTAGTGGATAAGGTAATACTACTGTAATAAATACATCTTACATTAGTGGATAAGGGAGTACTACTGTAATAAATACCTCTTACATTAGTGGATAAGGGAGTACTACTGTAATAAATACATCTTACATTAGTGGATAAGGGAGTACTACTGTAATAAATACCTCTTACATTAGTGGATAAGGGAGTACTACTGTAATAAATACCTCTTACATTAGTGGATAAGGGAGTACTACTGTAATAAATACCTCTTACATTAGTGGATAAGGGAGTACTACTGTAATAAATACCTCTTACATTAGTGGATAAGGGAGTACTACTGTAATAAATACCTCTTACATTAGTGGATAAGGGAGTACTACTGTAATAAATACCTCTTACATTAGTGGATAAGGGAGTACTACTGTAATAAATACCTCTTACATTAGTGGATAAGGGAGTACTACTGTAATAAATACCTCTTACATTAGTGGATAAGGGAGTACTACTGTAATAAATACCTCTTACATTAGTGGATAAGGGAGTACTACTGTAATAAATACCTCTTACATTAGTGGATAAGGGAGTACTACTGTAATAAATACCTCTTACATTAGTGGATAAGGGAGTACTACTGTAATAAATACCTCTTACATTAGTGGATAAGGGAGTACTACTGTAATAAATACCTCTTACATTAGTGGATTAGGGAGTACTACTGTAATAAATACCTCTTACATTAGTGGATAAGGGAATACTACTGTAATAAATACCTCTTACATTAGTGGATAAGGGAATACTACTGTAATAAATACCTCTTACATTAGTGGATAAGGGAGTACTACTGTAATAAATACCTCTTACATTAGTGGATAAGGGAGTACTACTGTAATAAATACCTCTTACATTAGTGGATAAGGGAGTACTACTGTAATAAATACCTCTTACATTAGTGGATAAGGGAATACTACTGTAATAAATACCTCTTACATTAGTGGATAAGGTAATACTACTGTAATAAATACCTCTTACATTAGTGGATAAGGGAGTACTACTGTAATAAATACCTCTTACATTAGTGGATAAGGGAGTACTACTGTAATAAATACCTCTTACATTAGTGGATAAGGGAGTACTACTGTAATAAATACCTCTTACATTAGTGGATAAGGGAGTACTACTGTAATAAATACCTCTTACATTAGTGGATAAGGGAGTACTACTGTAATAAATACCTCTTACATTAGTGGATAAGGGAGTACTACTGTAATAAATACCTCTTACATTAGTGGATAAGGGAGTACTACTGTAATAAATACCTCTTACATTAGTGGATAAGGGAGTACTACTGTAATAAATACCTCTTACATTGGTGGATAAGGGAGTACTACTGTAATAAATACCTCTTACATTAGTGGATAAGGGAATACTACTGTAATAAATACCTCTTACATTAGTGGATAAGGGAGTACTACTGTAATAAATACCTCTTACATTAGTGGATAAGGGAGTACTACTGTAATAAATACCTCTTACATTAGTGGATAAGGGAGTACTACTGTAATAAATACCTCTTACATTAGTGGATAAGGGAGTACTACTGTAATAAATACCTCTTACATTAGTGGATAAGGGAGTACTACTGTAATAAATACCTCTTACATTAGTGGATAAGGGAGTACTACTGTAATAAATACCTCTTACATTAGTGGATAAGGGAGTACTACTGTAATAAATACCTCTTACATTAGTGGATAAGGGAGTACTACTGTAATAAATACCTCTTACATTAGTGGATAAGGGAATACTACTGTAATAAATACATCTTACATTAGTGGATAAGGGAGTACTACTGTAATAAATACCTCTTACATTAGTGGATAAGGGAGTACTACTATATACGCTTTTTTGGTCAAAAACCTGACCTTTGAAATGTCACACTGACCAAACATGTAAGGAAGTCTCCATGCACAGTAAAATACCCCATTTCAAAAAGCTTTATTTCCAAATGCATTAAATGTACAGGTTACTCAGCATCAGTGTTCTCATCATCTCGTCTCAGGTCTGGGTCAGGACATAATATCTCATCAACGTCACTCATTATGTTTGCTCTTGCCAGGCAGCGTAGGCGGTCTGTCTTATAGACAGACGGTGAACCGGTGAACCTGGGGTGGTCATTGAACCAGGAGCGAATCAGAGCAGCCCAAATGACAACATATTGGGCTTGCTCTAGTTGCCCTGGCTCCCCTTCCTGTTGAAGAATGTTATTGTGCAGCTGATCTAGAAGTGGGAGGAGTTGTGCCGTGTTGGACCCACTTTGACATGGCGGTGGAGGAAGACGCGATTGCTGATGGCTGCACATAGGGTGACATTCCTCCCCTCTGGCACGGTGACCAATGGCGTTCCTCCCCTCTGGCACGGTGACCAATGATGTTCCTCCTCTCTGGCACGGTGACCAATGACGTTCCTCCCCTCTGGCACGGTGACCAATGACGTTCCTCCCCTCTGGCACGGTGACCAATGACTTTCCTCCCCTCTGGCACGGTGACCAATGATGTTCCATCCCCTTTTGCGCCTTTTTGTTAGGTTGAACCCTGCCTCGTTGATGACGATGTATTCCCGTGGGTCAGCCATGGCATCCAGCTCAAAGATTCAATACAAAAGTAAAAACAAACATTTTACTGTACTACAAATACAGTACTGTACTACTGTAATGGAAGGAAAGATTGTGTACTGCAGATACTGTATCACATTACTATACAGTTCTGTATTGATATGCTGGAGAGATAGGCCATACTCTACATACTGTAAAAGTTCTGTACAGTATAGCAACTACCTGCACATATTGGAATCGTTGCTCCTTAACTCTGAATTCCTTTCAAAAGGCACACGGAACAAATGCTTTGTCATTATCTGGTTCTTCTGAACGATCTGGTCAATGGTGGAAATGCTGATGCTGTCAATCCCTTGGAAGACTACCCGGGTCTTCAACTATTTGGGTTTGAATTTCCCTCAAACGGATGGCATTATTGGCAATCACCATATTCACCAGGGCAGTCTCCTGCTCAGCTGTGAGAAGTCTCCGCCTACCTCCATATTCACCAGGGCAGTCTCCTAAGTCTCCACCTACCTCCATATTCACCAGGGCAGTCTCCTACGTCTCCACCTACCTCCATATTCACCAGGGCAGTCTCCTACGTCTCCACCTACCTCCATATTCACCAGGGCAGTCTCCTACATCTCCACCTACCTCCATATTCACCAGGGCAGTCTCCTAAGTCTCCACCTACCTCCAATAGATGGCCGCCTCTCAGTTCTGCAAAAATGAAAAGTGACCATTCCTGATCTATGGTCATCCATTACTGAACTATGGTCATCCATTACTGACCTATGGTCATCCATCCATTACTGACCTATGGTCATCCATTACTGACCTATGGTCATCCATTACTGAACTATGGTCATCCATTACTGACCTATGGTCATCCATTACTGACCTATGGTCATCCATTACTGACCTATGGTCATCCATTACTGGTCATCCATTACTGACCTATGGTCATCCATTACTGACCTATGGTCATCCATTACTGGTCATCCATTACTGGTCATCCATTACTGACCTATGGTCATCCATTACTGAACTATGGTCATCCATTACTGACCTATGGTCATCCATTACTGATCTATGGTCATCCATTACTGACCTATGGTCATCCATTACTGGTCATCCATTACTGGTCATCCATTACTGGTCATCCATTACTGACCTATGGTCATCCATTACTGACCAATGGTCATCCATTACTGACCTATGGTCATCCATTACTGATCTATGGTCATCCATTACTGACCTATGGTCATCCATTACTGAACTATGGTCATCCATTACTGACCTATGGTCATCCATTACTGGTCATCCATTACTGACCTATGGTCATCCATTACTGACCTATGGTCATCCATTACTGACCTATGGTCATCCATTACTGTGGTAAAAACAACGCTGAGAACAGTGGAGATTCAGTCTATAAGCAACATTACATGGATCACAGTAACAACAAGGTAAATGACCTGTTTTCCCTTCTGAAAGTAGAGACAATGGATTCAACCGTGTAACGGCTTAGGATGGGTTCCACTAGCTGTCCAGCTTCTCTCATAGTCATCCCATGTATGAGCACATGATGGACTAGTGTGGCACGGATTTCCTCTGAGATTACTTGTCTTTGTTGTTGTTGTTGTTGTTGACCTCATCCTCTTCCTCTCTGTTGTCTTGCAACTTGGGCATTGTTAGGATCCATTGTTCCAAAGCACATGGACATGCCTCTAGGCCCTATTTATTGATCCTGCCATTCTGATTGGTGTGTTAACAATTGTGAGGCTTTGTGTTTGCACCTGGAGAAAGGTGTGCTCTTTGAGTTTAGGTTGTGATGACTTGAGTTAACTATATTGGGAGCATGTGTTTGCTGAATTAATATATACCGCAATGAATGATTTAATTGGCCACTTTTGTGTAAGGTTTTGCAGGAAGCGTTTTGAATATTGAAACGTTTGAATACAGGTGAATAGTGTTTACGGTTATGGGAAATATGTGTGTGTTTTGGGAATGACGTAAGGGTTTTGTGCTACAAGAACCAGTTTTTGTGTTTAACGCAATTGAGAAAAACTGTAATAGTCCATTAAAATCTAATGTATTTGATAAAAAAAATCACAATTTTGTCTTATTCACGATGAGGACTTGTTTTGTAACTTATATCAAATATGAAACTTCTGATTTCAGTCCAATCTGTTTAAATTAAGAAATGTCCCATTACGATTTTAGAAGGAAGCTAGTGGAAATGTCGTGCTTTTATACCTCATATCCAGACAACGTTGAAGATGATTCATCTTGTGCCGGAGATACCTAATTAGCTACAGTTTGTCCAAGTCCCATCTAGCATGTTTTAGTAATATCATAAAGAATAATCTGGACTGGATCAAAAAACAAACATCCCCAATGGGCCTAATACTCATTAAAGTTTGGAGCCTCTTCTGATGCTTTACTCTGTGGAACCAACTGTGATGAGAGAGAATCTGACAGTTTACTTTTGAAAAAGTAACGCTTGAAAACCTGGGAGAGAAGACGAGGACTGAGTCTGGGAGCTCTCGGCAGTTCAAGGGACCTTCACATCCAGATTTTAACACCAATCTCTTAGTTTCCTCCAACTTGCATTCAGAAAATGGGCAATTTATCCAGAGTTCCGTGTAGAAAAAAATCACTTCTCGGTTTCATCTCGGTGTGGTTGCTGCTAATTAGTGCACCGAGTGTGTTACCCATGAGGCAGTTGAACCCTTGCTCCCCGTCGACGTTGAACTAGGCACCGCTAAAAATAAAAAGAGGATGAAACTCTTTTATGAAAGTTGTGAGAAAGCCATATCTGCATCCCAAATTGCACCCTATCCCCTACACAGTGCTCTACTTTTGACCAGGGCCTGTAGTGCACTGTATAGGGAATAGGGTGCCATTTGGACGAAGCCCACAGATTGAAAAAGAGCTGTGCTATTGAACCTCGGCTGGGGGGGACGAAAAGAGGAGAGGAGGAGAACAGGGTGATGCAGGCAGGTAAAAGACTGGAGGCTAGCGTCACTGGAAGTTTCATCGTTAAAGGTCTCAGAAGACGAAATGTGCTGAGAATGTCTGATTTCATGTTGTTTTGTCATCTCTTAGCCAAATAGACGTTGTCATATGTTGGTACAGAAGGCCTTTACGTTAGTAGGCCAAAATAAGCAAGGTTAAATATGACTTGACCTAAGATTGGAGGAAATAGAGGAGGGAAATGTCTTTATGCGCAAATATTGATATAATAACCGTGGTATGGAAGTAAACCTGGAGTCGAGATGTTGTGTGGTCCTCCCACTACGACTGGGGAAAGCCGTTTATGATGCTTCAGATTAAATACAGGATGATGAACTCCACAGGGGGTTGAAAGGTAAACGGTGATGAGCTTGACGGGTCATCTTCTGGGAACATGATGATCGATGCTTGGCTGCAGTTTGACTAATACAAATAATTGTGGTCTTTTGTCCATAACAATCTCATCATGTAAGCTTTACCAGCACTGTATCCACCAGCCAACAGCCTATAATGTAAATGCGTTTGTGCCAAAACCATCAGTAGAGGTGAAAATGCGATGGAAACCCATTGAATTTGCTGAATGGGAATTTAACCGCAAAAGTTATTTTTATGGGCACTACATCATCGCTACATCATCACTACATCTTCACTACATCATCGCTACATCATCACTACATCATCGCTACATCATTGCTACATCATCGCTACATCATCGCTACATCATCGCTACATCATCGCTACATCATCGCTACATCATCGCTACATCATCGCTACATCATCGCTACATATTCGCTACATCATCGCTACATCATCGCTACATCATCGCTACATCATCGTTACATATTCGCTACATCATCGCTACATCATCGCTACATCATCGCTACATCATCGCTACATATTCGCTACATCATCGCTACATCATCGCTACATCATCGCTACATATTCGCTACATCATCGCTACATCATCGCTACATCCTCGCTACATCATCGCTACATCATCGCTACATCATCGCTACATCATCGCTACATATTCGCTACATCATCGCTACATCATCGCTACATCATAGCTACATCATCACTACATCATCACTACATCATCGCTACATCATCGCTACATCATCGCTACATCATCGCTACATATTCGCTACATCATCGCTACATCATCGCTACATCATCGCTACATATTAGCTACATCATCGCTACATCATCGCTACATCATCGCTACATATTCGCTACATCATCGCTACATCATCGCTACATCATCGCTACATCATCGCTACATCATCGCTACATATTCGCTACATCATCGCTACATCATCGCTACATCATCGCTACATCATCGCTACATCCTCGGATCAAACGTTTCAGGTAGCCTTCCACAAGCTTCCCACAAAAAATTGGGTGAATTTTGGCCCATTCCTCCTGGCATAGCTGGTGTAACCGAGTCAGAATTGTAGACCTCCTTGATCGCACACGCTTTTTCAATTCTGCCCATACATTTTCTATAGGATTGAGGTCAGGGATTTGTCATGACCACTCCAATACCTTGACTTTGTTGTCCTTAAACCATTTTGCTTTGTAAGTATGCACAACTTTGGAAGTATGCTTGGGGTCATTGTCATTGTTTTGGAGCAGTTGCTTCTTTCTTGCTGAGCGGCCTTTCAGGTTATGTTGATATAGGACTTTTTTTTACTGTGGATATACAGTGCCTTGCGAAAGTATTCGGCCCCCTTGAACTTTGCGACCTTTTGCCACATTTCAGGCTTCAAACATAAAGATATAAAACTGTATTTTTTTGTGAAGAATCAACAACAAGTGGGACATAATCATGAAGTGGAACGACATTTATTGGATATTTCAAACTTTTTTAATAAATCAAAAACTGAAAAATTGGGCGTGCAAAATTATTCAGCCCCTTTACTTTCAGTGCAGCAAACTCTCTCCAGAAGTTCAGTGAGGATCTCTGAATGATCCAATGTTGACCTAAATGACTAATGATGATAAATACAATCCACCTGTGTGTAATCAAGTCTCCGTATAAATGCACCTGCATTGTGATAGTCTCAGAGGTCCGTTAAAAGCGCAGAGAGCATCATAAAGAACAAAAAACACACCAGGCAGGTCCGAGATACTGTTGTGAAGAAGTTTAAAGCCAGATTTGGATACAAAAAGATTTCCCAAGCTTTAAACATCCCAAGGAGCACTGTGCAAGCGATAATATTGAAATGGAAGGAGTATCAGACCACTGCAAATCTACCAAGACCTGGCCGTCCCTCTAAACTTTCAGCTCATACAAGGAGAAGACTGGTCAGAGATGCAGCCAAGAGGCCCATGATCACTCTGGATGAACTGCAGAGATCTACAGCTGAGGTGGGAGACTCTGTCCATAGGACAACAATCAGTCGTATATTGCACAAATCTGCCCTTTATGGAAGAGTGGCAAGAAGAAAGCCATTTCTTAAAGATATCCATAAAAAGTGTTGTTTAAAGTTTACCACAAGCCACCTGGGAGACACACCAAACATGTGGAAGAAGGTGCTCTGGTCAGATGAAACCAAAATTGAACTTTTTGGCAACAATGCAAAACGTTATGTTTGGCGTAAAAGCAACACAGCTCATCACCCTGAATACACCATCTCCACTGTCAAACATGGTGGTGGCAGGATCATGGTTTGGGCCTGCTTTTCTTCAGCAGGGACAGGGAAGATGGTTAAAATTGATGGGAAGATGGATGGAGCCAAATACAGGACCATTCTGGAAGAAAACCTGATGGAGTCTGCAAAAGACATGAGACTGGGACGGAGATTTGTCTTCCAACAAGACAATGATCCAAAACATAAAGCAAAATCTACAATGGAATGGTTCAATAATAAACATATCCAGGTGTTAGAATGGCCAAGTCAAAGTCCAGACCTGAATCCAATCAAGAATCTGTGGAAAGAACTAAAAACTGCTGTTCACAAATGCTCTCCATCCATCCTCACTGAGCTCGAGCTGTTTTGCAAGAAGGAATGGGAAAAAATTTCAGTCTCTCGATGTGCAAAACTGATAGAGACATACCCCAAGCGACTTACAGCTGTAATCGCAGCAAAAGGTGGCGCTACAAAGTATTAACTTAAGGGGGCTGAATAATTTTGCACGCCCAATTTTTCAGTTTTTGATTTGTTAAAAAAGTTTGAAATATCCAATAAACGTCGTTCCACTTCATGATTGTGTCCCACTTGTTGTTGATTCTTCACAAAAAAATACAGTTTTATATCTTTATGTTTGAAGCCTGAAATGTGGCAAAAGGTCGCAAAGTTCAAGGGGGCCGAATACTTTCGCAAGGCACTGTGGATACTTTTGTACCTGCTTCTTCCAGCATCTTCACAAGGTCCTTTGCTGTTGTTCTGGGATTGATTTTCACTTTTCAACACCAAAGTACGTTCATCTCTGGGAGACAGAACGCGTCTCCTTCCTGAACGGTATGACGGCTGTGTGGTCCCATGGTGTTTATGCGTAATATTTTGCGTAATATTGTTTGTACAGATGAACGTGGTACCTTCAGGCATTTGGAAATTGCTCCCAAGGATGAACCAGACTTGTGGAGGTCTTTCTTCTGAGGTCTTGGCTGATTTCTTTTGATTTTCCTGTGATGTCAAGAAAAGAGGCACTGAGTTTGAAGGTCGGCCTTGAATTACATCCACAAGTACACCTCCAATTGACTCAAATTATGTCAATTAGCCTATCAGAAGCTTCTAAAGCCATGACATCATTTTCTGGAATATTCCAAGCTGTTTAAAGGCTCAGTCAACTTAATGTATGTACACTTCTGACCCACTGGAATTGTGATACAGTGAATTATAAGTTAAATAATCTGTCTTTAAACATTTGTTTGAAAAATGTCTTGTGTCATGCTCAAAGTACATGTCCTAACCGACTTGCCAAAACTATATTTTGTTAACAAGAAATTTGTGTAGTGGTTGAAAAACAAGTTTTAATGACTCCATCCTAAGTGTATGTAAACCTCCGACTTAAACTGTAGTGTTGATTAATGTAATGATTCACAATTGTGTGGATATTTTGAAAGCGTGTAATTTCCAAATTTAACTGATGCACCTTTCAAACCAAGATGTTTTTCCGTCAACTTTAGCATCCAGACAACTTTTTGCTGACTTCTCTTTACATGCGTATGAAAGTTATGGCTGGCCACAAAGACTCTACTTTTATTTCCGCCAAACGACCTAGTCATGATTACGGTAAAGTTCTGCCTACCGCTTAGAGCCAACGACTCCTTGATCCGGAAATGTGGTCGGAGGTTCCGTGTGGATGGTGGGATGCAATTGCGGAGCCTCCGGATGACATGCAGAGACCAAATCGAGCTCCATACCTCATCCCGGGCACCTCTCAAATTTTGTAACAATGCGGAGGGCTCCGTATAGCATTGACATGATTGGTTGACAGTAGGTGGTGGGGGGGGAGGTTCTGTATAAACACAAACTCACTTCCTTGACAACTTCTTTCACAACAGCTCTGCTCTGGTCCATGAAGCGCAATAAGTATGAGTGCCCTGACTTCAACAGAGGCTGTGTCAAGTAAATGCAGCACGGTCAAATGCAGAGAGGGGAATGACCATGGAGGGCCTTTTAGTATGAAATGTAGCTGCAGTGCTAAGGCACCACCCTCTTAAACACTTAGTGGTTGCTAGGCAGTGCCCTGTTTACCATCCTCCTGGCAGTTCTAAACTTTTCAAGGCATGTCACTTCACCCATCTCTTTGCATAGCCCACCACTAAGTTTGTTTTCTGAACCACTACTGGATGGATCCATAAATAATTACTGTCGGGATAAACATCACTGAATTATGAAAATATTGGAATAAAGTAGGCTAATGCAATTGAAGGCGTATATCAAAATGTTCCTTACTAAAACTCCCAAAGTCATCCAATCCTTGTAATACACTTGAAGCAATAGCCTACCCGCATGTGGCCAGGTAGATTATATTTACAGCATCGTTTTGATTGGTGCTTTGAGACAAACGTGGGGACTCGTCTTGATAAATCAATCAATGTCAGATTTTTGTTTTCACTGAATCTCATTTTTAGATATTGGTTAGTCAATTGGGCTGGGGAACTGTTTGCTAGGTTGAGGTGAGTGCTACTCATGATAATCGTATCAGGTTGGCTCATGTATTACAACATTTTACCATGTATGTCACACCCTGATCTGTTTCACCTCTTTGTGATTGTCTCCACCCCTCTCCAGGTGCCCCACCCCTCTCCAGGTGTCGCCCATCTTCCTCATTATCCCCTGTGTATTTATACCTGGGTTCTCTGTTTGTCTGTTGCCAGTTCATTTTGTTTCGTCAAGCATAACAGTGGTTTTCCCTCTGCGCATGTCTCTCGATTGTTCCTGTTTCCTAGTTTTCCCGGTGTTGACCATTCTGCCTGCCCTGAGCCTGCCTGCTGTCCTGTAACTTTGCCCCACCTTTCTGGATTAATGACCTCTGCCTGCCCTTGATCTGCCTTTTGCCTGTCCCTATTCGATTTAATAACATGTTGTTACTTCGACGTTGTCTGCATCTGTGTCTTACCTGAAATGTGATCATGTAAACTGAACAAAAATATAATTTGCAACATGTAAAGTGTTGGTCCCATTTTTCACGAGCTGGAATGGTTCTACTTGCACACAGACTCACACAAACACACATAAATCAGAACCATGTCATATTTAGCTTACACTGATGGGACTAAATTGTTTTTAGTATCTTAGTTGTCACTGTATAAGACTAATGTCACAGTGGATTTCCTCCTCTTCCTCCGAAGAGGTGAAACAAGGATCGGACCAATACGCAGCGTGGTAGGTGTCCATGGTTTTTAATAAGAAAAACTAAACATTAATACAGAATACAAAATAATAAAGTGAACTGGCAACGAAACAGTCCCGTGTGGCACAAACACTGACACAGGAAACAATCACCCACAAAATACCCAAAGAACATGGCTGCCTAAATATGGTTCCCAATCAGAGACAACGATAAACACCTGCCTCTGATTGAGAACCAATCTAGGCAACCATAGACTTATATAAACACCTAGAATGAACACAACACCCTAGATGAGACAAAACACATAAAACCCCCATGTCACACCCTGACCTAACCAAATTAATAAAGAAAACAAAGATAACTAACGCCAGGGCGTGACAACTAACAATAGGTGATTTGATGATATTGAAATTAAATGGTGCTGAAATAGTGGAGGCAGCTCCAGTTTTCATTGCGACTTACAGTAACTCTCTGTGGTTGTAAATAAATATTTGTTTAGTAGTCCTTGAAATGTCCTAAATAGAAACTTGCTTGCCGTAAGTCATGTAACTGTTTGTTACATGCAACATGCTTTGTGGACAGAGGTTGCTCTCTGGTTTTCTGATGAAACAAAGTTGTTGTTGAATTTATTCTGAAACTGTGTCTTCTTATTGACTCAGCCTCAGGCCCATTGTAATATGGCTTTCTTTCCTGGCTTGACTTCCTCATGGATTTTACACCGCTACCGATTCGGTGGGGTAATTGGTATCACCAAAAAATAAGTACAAAAACTTTGGCAGCCATTCTGAAAAGGTTTATGTTACCTGTAAGATGGATGGGAAGATTGTTCCATTGAATTTGATCTGCTATCATATTGTTGAGAAATGGAATAAAGTTATCTTATTGTATTTGTTGTTTATTGTCACTTATTAAGTAATACTTCATTTTTTTTGTGGCTTGATCATGAGTTTTTTCTTACCTTTTTTTAATCCTGAGATTTTAGAGTTTTCTGAAAGTATTTCTAGCAAAGGGGGCATTGTATTTTCAATAGTGTCCAGGGTCTTCAAACTTGAAAATATGTATTTCTAAAAATCAGTTTTTGCTTTGTCACTATGGGGTATGTGTGTAGATTGGGGAAAAATATCATTTTATCAATTTTAGAATAATTAAAGTAACAAATTGTGGAAAAAGTCAAGGGGTCTGAATACTTTGAAAATGAACTGTATCTGGAGATCATCCGCAAATCAGTTTAGTTTATATTCATGTTTACCATGAATTGATCGTGTATAGTCAACTGATTAATTAAAATAGACGCCCACAAACATCTGTACGCCACTACTACCCCTCAACCCCGGCATGCACATGGCAGGTATAAAAAGCGTATGCAGACAAGAATGTAGTGAAAATTGGCCTGTTTGTAAGGGGGTCATTTAACCCCACCCCGGCGCTGCCTTTTCAGCGGAATGTTGGGGGGGGTTAACTTCTTTGATATAGAGGCGCTCTTTTACATTTTGGATAAACAAACGTTCCCGTTTTAAGCGCGATATTTTGTCACAAAAAGATGCTCGACTATGCATATAATTGACAGCTTTGGAAAGAAAACACTCTGACGTTTCCAAATCTGCAAAGATATTGTCTGTGAGTGCCACAGAACTGATGCTACAGGCGAAACCAAGATGAAATTTCAAACAGGAAGTACCCCCAGATTTTGAAGGCGCTGTGTTTCAATTAGTTCTTATATGGCTGTGTATGGGTCACGAATGAGCTTAGACTTTCTGTCGTTTCCCCATAGTGTCGACAGCATTGTGACGTATTTGTAGGCATATCATTGGAAGATTGACCATTTTACACTACATATACCACGTGGCCGCTTGGTGTCCTCCGTCACAATTATTGCGTAATCTCCAGCTGCATGTATTTTTCTGTTTGCTTCCGAGGAGAAACCCAACTGCCACAAATGATTTATCATCGAATAGATATGTGAAAACACCTTGAGGATTGATTCTAAACAACGTTTGCCATGTTTCTGTCGATATTATGGAGTTAATTTGGAATAAAGTTCAGCGTTGTAATGACTGAATTTTCAGGTTTCTTTCTTAGCCAAACGTGATGAACAAAACGGAGCGATTTCTCCTACACAAATAATCTTTTGGGAAAAAATGAACATTTGCTATCTAACTGAGAGTCTCCTCATTGAAAACATCCGAAGTTCTTCAAAGGTAAATTATTTTATTTGAATGCTTTTCTTGTTTTTGTGAAAATGTTGCCTGCTGAATGCTAGGCTTAATGCTATGCTAGCTATCAATACCCTTACACAAATGCTTGTGTAGCTATGGTTGAAAAGCATATTTTGAAAATCTGACATGACAGTGTTGTTAACAAAAGGCTAAGCTTGTGAGTCAATATATTTCTTTCATTTCATTTGCGATTTTCATGAATAGTTAATGTTGCGTTATGGTAATGAGCTTGAGGCTATGATTACGCTCCCGGATACGGGTTTGCGCGACGCTAGAGGCTAAGGTCATAAACCTCTTAAAGCTAGGGGGCAGAATTTTCACTTTTGGATAAATAGCGTGCCCAATTTCAACTTCCTGCTACTCATGCCAAGAATATAAGATATGCATATTATTCATATATTTGGATAGAAAACACTCTGAAGTTTCTAAAACTGCTTGAATCATGTCTGTGAGTATAACATAACTTATGTAGCAGGCAAAACCCAGAGGACTAACTGTTCAGAATGTGTTTTTTTCTCCCCTCTCTGTTCCCTATATTGTCTTTGCCATTGGATATTTAATAGGAACCTATTTTCAGTTCCTACCGCTTCCACTGGATGTCGCCAGTCTTTGGAATATGGTTGACGTTATTCCTTTGTGCTATGAAGAAGTAGGCCAACTCGGAACTGGGGACACTTTTGAGAGTTGCGCAAGACGTGAAAAGCAGTGCTGGTTTCTTTTCTTTCCTGTATTGAATACAGATCGCGCAATCGACAATTTGATCGATTATTAACTTTTAAAAATACCTAAAGTTGTATTACAAAAGTAGTTTGAAATATTTGGGAAAAGTTTATAGTCAACTTTTGAAATATTTTGTAGTGACGTTGCGTTTTTGTAAGCTGTTTTTTTCTGTATCAAACGCGCCAAATAAATGAACATTTTGGATATATATTGACGGAATTAATCGAACAAAAGGACCATTTGTGATGTTTATGGGACATGTTGG
>NC_092164.1:66161342-66166342 GCF_045791955.1 Oncorhynchus clarkii lewisi
GTAGGGTCTACCTATAGGAATGGAAGAGGAGGGGGTAGGGTCTACCTATAGGAATGGAAGAGGAGGGGGAAGGGTCTAGCTATAGGAATGGAAGAGGAGGGGGTAGGGTCTAGCTATGGGAATGGCAGAGGAGGGGGTAGGGTCTAGCTATAGGAATAGCAGAGGAAGGGGTAGGGTCTAGCTATGGAAATGGCTTAGGAGGGGGTAGGGTCTAGCTATGGGAATGGCAGAGGAGGGGGTATTGTCTAGCTATAGGAATAGCAGAGGAAGGGGTAGGGTCTAGCTATGGAAATGGCAGAGGAGGGGGTAGGGTCTAGCTATAGGAATGGCAGAGGAGGGGGTAGGGTCTAGCTACGGGAATGGCAGAGGAGGGGGTAGGGTCTAGCTATGGAAATGGCAGAGGAGGGGGTAGGGTCTAGCTATGGGAATGGCAGAGGAGGGGGTAGGGTCTAGCTATGGAAATGGCAGAGGAGGGGGTAGGGTCTAGCTATGGGAATGGCAGAGGAGGGGGTAGGGTCTAGCTACGGGAATGGCAGAGGAGGGGGTAGGGTCTACCTATGGGAATGGAAGAGGAGGGGGTAGGGTCTACCTATAGGAATGGAAGAGTAGGGTGTAGGGTCTACCTATAGGAATGGAAGAGGAGGTGGTAGGGTCTACCTATAGGAATGGAAGAGGAGGGGGTAGGGTCTACCTATAGGAATGGAAGAGGAGGGGGTAGAGTCTACCTATAGGAATGGAAGAGGAGGGGGCAGGGTCTACCTATAGGAATGGAAGAGGAGGGGGTAGGGTCTACCCATAGGAATGGTAGAGGAGGGGGTAGGGTCTAGCTATAGGAATGGAAGAGGAGGGGGTAGGGTCTACCTATAGGAATGGTAGAGGAGGGGGTAGGATCTAGCTATAGGAATGGTAGAATGGGGGTAGGGTCTACCTATAGGAATGGAAGAGGAGGGGGTAGGGTCTACCTATAGGAATGGAAGAGGAGGGGGTAAGGTCTACCTATAGGAATGGAAGAGGAGGGGTTAGGGTCTACCTATAGGAAGAGAAGAGGAGGGGGTAGGGTCTACCTATAGGAATAGAAGAGGAGGGGTTAGTGTCTACCTATAGGAATGGAAGAGGAGGGGGTACGGTCTACCTATAGGAATAGAAGAGGAGGCGGTAGGGTCTACCTATAGGAATGGAAGAGGAGGGGGTAGGGTCTACCTATAGGAATGGTAGAGGAGGGGGTAGGATCTAGCTATAGGAATGGTAGAATGGGGGTAGGGTCTACCTATAGGAATGGAAAAGGAGGGGGTAAGGTCTACCTATAGGAATGGAAGAGGAGGGGGTAGGGTCTAGCTATAGGAATGGAAGAGGAGGGGGTAGGGTCTAGCTATGGGAATGGCAGAGGAGGGGGTTGGGTCTAGCTATAGGAATAGCAGAGGAAGGGGTAGGGTCTAGCTATGGAAATGGCTTAGGAGGGGGTATGGTCTAGCTATGGGAATGGCAGAGGAGGGGGTATTGTCTAGCTATAGGAATAGCAGAGGAAGGGGTAGGGTCTAGCTATGGAAATGGCAGAGGAGGGGGTAGGGTCTAGCTATAGGAATGGCAGAGGAGGGTGTAGGGTCTAGCTATGGAAATGGCAGAGGAGGGGGTAGGGTCTAGCTATGGGAATGGCAGAGGAGGGGGTAGGGTCTAGCTATGGAAATGGCAGAGGAGGGGGTAGGGTCTAGCTATGGGAATGGCAGAGGAGGGGGTAGGGTCTAGCTATGGAAATGGCAGAGGATGGGGTAGGGTCTAGCTTTATGAATGAAAAAGGAGGGGTTAGGGTCTAGCTATGGGAATTGCAGAGGAGAGGGTAGGGTCTAGCTACGGGAATGGCAGAGGAGGGGGTATTGTCTAGCTATAGGAATAGCAGAGGAAGGGGTAGGGTCTAGCTATGGAAATGGCAGAGGAGGGGGTAGGGTCTAGCTATAGGAATGGCAGAGGAGGGGGTAGGGTCTAGCTACGGGAATGGCAGAGGAGGGGGTAGGGTCTAGCTATGGAAATGGCAGAGGAGGGGGTAGGGTCTAGCTATGGGAATGGCAGAGGAGGGGGTAGGGTCTAGCTATGGAAATGGCAGAGGAGGGGGTAGGGTCTAGCTATGGGAATGGCAGAGGAGGGGGTAGGGTCTAGCTACGGGAATGGCAGAGGAGGAGGTAGGGTCTACCTATGGGAATGGAAGAGGAGGGGGTAGGGTCTACCTATAGGAATGGAAGAGGAGGGGGAAGGGTCTACCTATAGGAATGGAAGAGGAGGGTGTAGGGTCTACCTATAGGAATGGAAGAGGAGGTGGTAGGGTCTACCTATAGGAATGGAAGAGGAGGGGGTAGGGTCTACCTATAGGAATGGAAGAGGAGGGGGTAGAGTCTACCTATAGGAATGGAAGAGGAGGGGGTAGGGTCTACCTATAGGAATGGAAGAGGAGGGGGTAGGGTCTACCCATAGGAATGGTAGAGGAGGGGGTAGGGTCTAGCTATAGGAATGGAAGAGGAGGGGGTAGGGTCTACCTATAGGAATGGTAGAGGAGGGGGTAGGATCTAGCTATTGGAATGGTAGAATGGGGGTAGGGTCTACCTATAGGAATGGAAGAGGAGGGGGTAGGGTCTACCTATAGGAATGGAAGAGGAGGGGGTAAGGTCTACCTATAGGAATGGAAGAGGAGGGGTTAGGGTCTACCTATAGGAAGAGAAGAGGAGGGGGTATGTTCTACCTATAGGAATAGAAGAGGAGGGGTTAGTGTCTACCTATAGGAATGGAAGAGGAGGGGGTACGGTCTACCTATAGGAATAGAAGAGGAGGCGGTAGGGTCTACCTATAGGAATGGAAGAGGAGGGGGTAGGGTCTACCTATAGGAATGGAAGAGGAGGGGGTAGGGTCTACCTATAGGAATGGTAGAGGAGGGGGTAGGATCTAGATATAGGAATGGTAGAATGGGGGTAGGGTCTACCTATAGGAATGGAAAAGGAGGGGGTAAGGTCTACCTATAGGAATGGAAGAGGAGGGGGTAGGTTCTAGCAATAGGAATGGAAGAGGAGGGGGTAGGGTCTAGCTATGGGAATGGCAGAGGAGGGGGTAGGGTCTAGCTATAGGAATAGCAGAGGAAGGGGTAGGGTCTAGCTATGGAAATGGCTTAGGAGGGGGTAGGGTCTAGCTATGGGAATGGCAGAGGAGGGGGTATTGTCTAGCTATAGGAATAGCAGAGGAAGGGGTAGGGTCTAGCTATGGAAATGGCAGAGGAGGGGGTAGGGTCTAGCTATAGGAATGGCAGAGGAGGGTGTAGGGTCTAGCTATGGAAATGGCAGAGGAGGGGGTAGGGTCTAGCTATGGGAATGGCAGAGGAGGGGGTAGGGTCTAGCTATGGAAATGGCAGAGGAGGGGGTAGGGTCTAGCTTTATGAATGAAAAAGGAGGGGTTAGGGTCTAGCTATGGGAATTGCAGAGGAGAGGGTAGGGTCTAGCTACGGGAATGGCAGAGGAGGGGGGAGGGTCTAGCTACGGGAATAGCAGAGGAGGGGGTAGGGTCTAGCTATAGGGATGATAGAATGGGGGTAGGGTCTAGCTACGGGAAGTGCAGAGGAGGGGGTAGTTTCTAGCTATGGAAATGGCAGAGGAGGGGGTAGGGTCTAGCTACGGGAATGATAGAATGGGGGTAGGGTCTAGCTACGGGAATGATAGAATGGGGGTAGGGTCTCGCTACGGGAATGATAGAATGGGGGTAGGGTCTAGCTACGGGAATGTCAGCGGAGGGGGTAGGGTCTAGCTATAGGGAGTAGGGTCTAGCTATGGCAGAGGTGGGGGTAGGGTCTAGCTATGGCAGAGGAGGGGGTAGGGTCTAGCTATGGCAGCGGAGGGGTTAGGGTCTAGCTATGGCAGAGGAGGGGGTAGGGTCTAGCTATGGCAGAGGTGGGGGTAGGGTCTAGCTATGGGAATGGCAGAGGAGGGGGTAGGGTCTAGCTATGGAAATGGCAGAGGAGGGGGTAGGGTCTAGCTATGGGAATGGCAGAGGAGGGGGTAGGGTCTAGCTACGGGAATGGCAGAGGAGGAGGTAGGGTCTACCTATGGGAATGGAAGAGGAGGGGGTAGGGTCTACCTATAGGAATGGAAGAGGAGGGGGAAGGGTCTACCTATAGGAATGGAAGAGGAGGGTGTAGGGTCTACCTATAGGAATGGAAGAGGAGGTGGTAGGGTCTACCTATAGGAATGGAAGAGGAGGGGGTAGGGTCTACCTATAGGAATGGAAGAGGAGGGGGTAGGGTCTACCTATAGGAATGGAAGAGGAGGGGGTAGGGTCTACCTATAGGAATGGAAGAGGAGGGGGTAGGGTCTACCCATAGGAATGGTAGAGGAGGGGGTAGGGTCTAGCTATAGGAATGGAAGAGGAGGGGGTAGGGTCTACCTATAGGAATGGTAGAGGAGGGGGTAGGATCTAGCTATTGGAATGGTAGAATGGGGGTAGGGTCTACCTATAGGAATGGAAGAGGAGGGGGTAGGGTCTACCTATAGGAATGGAAGAGGAGGGGGTAAGGTCTACCTATAGGAATGGAAGAGGAGGGGTTAGGGTCTACCTATAGGAAGAGAAGAGGAGGGGGTATGTTCTACCTATAGGAATAGAAGAGGAGGGGTTAGTGTCTACCTATAGGAATGGAAGAGGAGGGGGTACGGTCTACCTATAGGAATAGAAGAGGAGGCGGTAGGGTCTACCTATAGGAATGGAAGAGGAGGGGGTAGGGTCTAGCTATAGGAATGGAAGAGGAGGGGGTAGGGTCTACCTATAGGAATGGTAGAGGAGGGGGTAGGATCTAGATATAGGAATGGTAGAATGGGGGTAGGGTCTACCTATAGGAATGGAAAAGGAGGGGGTAAGGTCTAACTATAGGAATGGAAGAGGAGGGGGTAGGTTCTAGCAATAGGAATGGAAGAGGAGGGGGTAGGGTCTAGCTATGGGAATGGCAGAGGAGGGGGTAGGGTCTAGCTATAGGAATA
>NC_092164.1:66171342-66193842 GCF_045791955.1 Oncorhynchus clarkii lewisi
GAGGTGGGGAGGAGAGAGGGAAGGCCGGAGAGAGAGAGAGGTGGAGAGAAAGGGAGGTCATTTGAAAGACTTTCTACAAAAATCATTTATAGATACTAATGGATATCGTGTATAATTCCTCCTTTGAACTTCTCGCCAGAGAGAGAAAGATTAGAAAAGTCTGCTGCAATCCTTCCTCTTCTGATGTTTTTGTCTGATGCAGAGTGTGTTAAATGCTCTACAACAAAACTCTCTTAGTGTCCAACAAGCTTTCTCTGCCCTTAACCTTGTTCTGAACACCTCCAAAACAAAGGTCATGTGGTTTGTTTAGAAGAATGTCCCTCTCCCCACAGGTGTGATTACTACCTCTGAGGGTTTAGAGTTTGAGGTAGTCACCTCCTACAAGTACTTGGGAGTATGGCTAGACGGTGCACTGTCCTTCTCTCAGCACATATCAAAGCTGCAGGCTAAAGTTAAATCTAGACTTGGTTTCCTCTATTGTAATTGCTCCTCTTTCACCCCAGCTGCCAAACTAATCCTGATTCAGATGACCATCCTACCCATGCTAGATTACGGAGATCGACAGGTAAGGGTGCTCTCGAGCGACTAGATGTTCTTTACCATTCAGCCATCAGATTTGCCACCAATGTTCCTTATAGGACACATCACTGCACTCTATACTCTCCTGTAAACTGTTCATCTCTGTATACCCGTCGCAAGACCCACTGGTTGATCCTCTTAGGGGGGAGGAGTGAGGCCTATCTAAGATATCTACTGCAGCCCTCATCCTCCACATACAACACCCGTTCTGCCAGTCACATTCTGTTAAAGGTTCCCAAAGCACACACATCCCTGGGTCGCTCATCTTTTCAGTTCGCTGCAGCAAGCAACTGGAACGAGCTGCAACAATTATAAACTGGGGGATGATTAGGTGGCCATGAGGGCCAGATCAGGAATCAGGACACCGGGGGTTAACACCCACTACTCTTACAAAAAGTGCCATGGGATCTTCAGTGACCACAGAATGTCAGGACACTACTTCCATCAGCATCTGGTCTCCCATCCAGGACCAGCTATGATTAGCGTCAGAGGGAAGCCAGTAGTGGGATGCAGGATGGTATGCTGCAGGCAAACCTTTTTACCTCTATGGTTCTATTCTACAATACTGTTCTACTTTTTAGCATTCTAGAACATGTCTTCTGCTCAACCCAAAACGGAATGGAATTCTCTACTACATTCTATTCTTCTTACATTTCACTGCCTTCTCCTTTGCTTTTTTTTTTATTACCGCAGTAACTTACCAATCAACACAGTGTCAAGGGCCCGGTGGCTCCCTCATCTACCTCATTTAAAGAGAAGCTTTCGTTCTATTGACTTACTGTCAGAAGGCCAGGGATTGGCTTCTGGGCTATCTTTACCACATTCCAACACATCCATCTGTGTTCTAGCCCCTCAGCCACGACCATATTGGATTTCCTTCACTTCCTCCGTTGACCAGACATCTAGACCAATAGGATCTCTTTATTCCTGTTCATCGCTGACCTATCAGGGGTGGATGAAGATGCTCCTATACACTGATCTAGGGTCAATGTTGTGTTTTTTGCTCAAATGGTTATGGTTCGGATTTTGAAGAAGGTAAGCTTAGTCTACATTTTTACCCGGATTGACTCAATGGACATAGCATGGTTTCCATTCTCTTATCACAGACTCTCCTTGCATAGGCTCTAAATATCAGAAGTCTTGAGTGGCTAAGATGTTTGAAGCTCTGATCACTTTAAAATAACAGCATTTGCTTGTCAAGCTAAAGGCTAACAGCTGTTATCCTGCTCTCAGATCTTATTCCGCTATCTTGCCAACTCATTGTCACTCATTGTCAAGTCAAACATGACAATTCTACTTGGAGTTGGCAAGAGAACAGAAACAGACTGGGACCCAGGCTAAGCTGCTGTTTGTGTGAGTTCCAAACCATTTTCAGGTAGATCAGGAGGATGTTATAATAGCCAGGACAGTGAACACGCTGTGGTGTGATCCTGTCCTTCCCCCTGCAGGCCAGGACAGTGTCACGCTGTGGTGTGATCCTGTCCTTCCCCCTGCAGGCCAGGACAGTGAACACTCTGTGGTGTGATCCTGTCCTTCCCCCTGCAGGCCAGGACAGTGAACACGCTGTGGTGTGATCCTGTCCTTCCCCCTGCAGGCCAGGACAGTGTCACGCTGTGGTGTGATCCTGTCCTTCCCCCTGCAGGCCAGGACAGTGAACACTCTGTGGTGTGATCCTGTCCTTCCCCCTGCAGGCCAGGACAGTGAACACGCTGTGGTGTGATCCTGTCCTTCCCCCTGCAGGCCAGGACAGTGAACACTCTGTGGTGTGATCCTGTCCTTCCCCCTGCAGGCCAGGACAGTGAACACGTTGTGGTGTGATCCTGTCCTATCCCCTGCAGGCCAGGACAGTGAACACTCTGTGGTGTGATCCTGTCCTTCCCCCTGCAGGCCAGGACAGTGAACACGTTGTGGTGTGATCCTGTCCTTCCCCCTGCAGGCCAGGACAGTGAACACGTTGTGGTGTGATCCTGTCCTTCCCCCTGCAGGCCGGGACAGTGTCACTCTGTGGTGTGATCCTGTCCTTCCCCCTGCAGGCCAGGACAGTGTCACTCTGTGGTGTGATCCTGTCCTTCCCCCTGCAGGCCAGGACAGTGAACACACTGTGGTGTGATCCTGTCCTTCCCCCTGCAGGCCAGGACAGTGTCACTCTGTGGTGTGATCCTGTCCTTCCCCCTGCAGGCCAGGACAGTGTCCCTCTGACACACACATACATACACAGTGTGAGAATAGGCTAATAACTCATGTAACACATTACTCATATCCTACCGCTAATTTCCCTATGGATTGTATAAGATAGAGCTGTAGCACTGTGATCGCCCATAATTCCCTAACACTTCTCCCTGTTTATTATTCAAAAGATTAGCTGTGAGTTCTCTCCCTGCCTATGGGCCCTGACCAATGGTAGGAATGGAGCACCATTTGGGACTTATTCTGTTTTTTGGACATGCGTCAAATTACTCCAAAGTTTCAGGAAGCTCACCATGGTGCAGTGTAAGTATTTGGAGAGGACTCAGGAGTGACATGACCAATTTATTCAGGAAGTAGAGACGCTGTTGCGCCCTCTTGACAAAAGAGCGGTGGCGTTGATGAGCCATGAAAAAGCCCTCGGGTAAGGTGAAAGCCGACAAACTTAAAAAAGTGCTGACTCTACTGCAGTGCCATTGATGTGGATTGGGGCATGTTCCCTCCTCTGGTTCCTGAAGTCAACAATCAACTCCTTTGTTTTGCTGACATAGAGGGAGAGGTTGTTGACCTGGCACCACAATACCAGTTCACTTACCTCCTCCTTATATAGGCTGACTCATTGTTGTTGGTTATCAGGACTCCCACTGTGGTGTCGTTAGCAAACTTTTTCAAAGTCACTGTGCATTTGCAATATGTTTTAATGGGCAGGTACCATCACGAATTGGTCATGCTATAAAAATCCTGCAGGAATGTGAAATTGACTGGCCCGATGAACTCGGGATGGCTTTGCAGTGATTCTGGTTCATCTCAATCGCTCGTTAGGGTTGATTTCAGAATGTCGCTTTTGGTGATGTTTTTTCACTATAGAATCATATTGCAAATGCACGTGCAACTGGTCACCCAAAAATAAAAAAAATGTTGATTTCATTATGTCCATTTGTTTATGTTTCCTTACTTTTTCAAAGTCACTGTGCATTTGCAATATGTTTTAATGGGCAGGTACCATCACGAATTGGTCATGCTATAAAAATCCTGCAGGAATGTGAAATTGACTGGCCCGATGAACTCGGGATGGCTTTGCAGTGATTCTGGTTCATCTCAATCGCTCGTTAGGGTTGATTTCAGAATGTCGCTTTTGGTGATGTTTTTTCACTATAGAATCATATTGCAAATGCACGTGCAACTGGTCACCCAAAAATAAAAAAAATGTTGATTTCATTATGTCCATTTGTTTATGTTTCCTTACTTTTTCAAAGTCACTGTGCATTTGCAATATGTTTTAATGGGCAGGTACCATCACGAATTGGTCATGCTATAAAAATCCTGCAGGAATGTGAAATTGACTGGCCCGATGAACTCGGGATGGCTTTGCAGTGATTCTGGGTCATCTCAATCGCTCGTTTGGGTTGATTTCAGAATGTCGCTTTTGGTGATGTTTTTTCACTATAGAATCATATTGCAAATGCACGTGCAACTGGTCACCCAAAAATAAAAAAAATGTTGATTTCATTATGTCCATTTGTTTATGTTTCCTTACTTTTTCAAAGTCACTGTGCATTTGCAATATGTTTCAATGGGCAGGTACCATCACGAATTGGTCATGCTATAAAAATCCTGCAGGAATGTGAAATTGACTGGCCCGATGAACTCGGGATGGCTTTGCAGTGATTCTGGGTCATCTCAATCGCTCGTTTGGGTTGATTTCAGAATGTCGCTTTTGGTGATGTTTTTTCACTATAGAATCATATTGCAAATGCACGTGCAACTGGTCACCCAAAAATAAAAAAAATGTTGATTTCATTATGTCCATTTGTTTATGTTTCCTTACTTTTTCAAAGTCACTGTGCATTTGCAATATGTTTCAATGGGTAGGTACCATCACGAATTGGTCATGCTATAAAAATCCTGCAGGAATGTGAAATTGACTGGCCCGATGAACTCGGGATGGCTTTGCAGTGATTCTGGGTCATCTCAATCGCTCGTTTGGGTTGATTTCAGAATGTCGCTTTTGGTGATGTTTTTTCACTATAGAATCATATTGCAAATGCACGTGCAACTGGTCACCCAAAAATAAAAAATAAATTGATTTCATTATGTCCATTTGTTTATGTTTCCTTACTTTTTCAAAGTCACTGTGCATTTGCAATATGTTTTAATGGGCAGGTACCATCACGAATTGGTCATGCTATAAAAATCCTGCAGGAATGTGAAATTGACTGGCCCGATGAACTCGGGATGGCTTTGCAGTGATTCTGGTTCATCTCAATCGCTCGTTTGGGTTGATTTCAGAATGTCGCTTTTGGTGATGTTTTTTCATTATAGAATCATATTGCAAATGCACTTGCAACTGGTCACCCAAAAATAAAAAAAATGTTGATTTCATTATGTCCATTTGTTTATGTTTCCTTACTTTTTCAAAGTCACTGTGCATTTGCAATATGTTTTAATGGGCAGGTACCATCACGAATTGGTCATGCTATAAAAATCCTGCAGGAATGTGAAATTGACTGGCCCGATGAACTCGGGATGGCTTTGCAGTGATTCTGGTTCATCTCAATCGCTCGTTAGGGTTGATTTCAGAATGTCGCTTTTGGTGATGGTACCTCACTGTTTAAACATATTGCAAATGTACAAGAGTCAAGTGGACAAGAGTCCATCAGTCAATTAGATATCATTCTGACACCAAACTGATACAAACTGACACCAAACCCACTTTTTCCAACTCGTTTAGTAGCCAACTATTACATACTTCAGAGCTGGCCCAAAATTCACAACGCCTTCGGTTCAAACCATAAAAAAACCATAAAACACGTAGTTACGTTCTAGCTGCGGGTCCATTTCTTATGTTATGTGTTGGCCTAGCTGAGGCGACCCCGAATCCCAAGTTTCGGCTCGATAGGTCATTTGGTGTCCGAGAAAAACCCTAATTGGTGCTGAAAATCCACTATTTTCCATGACTTGCTACAGGGTCCTTGAACGAGCTATCCGACAGAAACGTTGGGGTCCGTCTCTATGGGCCGAGCCAGTTTCAATGCACCTAGCCTTGCGTCTCTGAGACTTTTCTAAACGTCGTCATTTTCGTGATGGTCAAAATGAATTGAAGGTATTGCAAATGTACGAGGCTGTTTCTCGGTCCGAGAACCGTCTAGAGCCACGTAACTCACCACGCACCATCGACCGGAGGTCTAGAACAGGTTTCTAAAGTTTCGGAACTCTAGGTCTGACAGTTCTTTTTTAGCTCGAACAAAGCTAACTGTTGCAGCCACTTTCTGTCTCTACGCACCCCAATACGTCCCTCCTTCCAAGTTGTATTTTAGTGTGATTTTTTTTTCCTTTGAATTTTTTGGGGAAAAATGACTGATTTACAGTTCATGGGGGTTGCCTAATCACATATATGAAGTTTTGGACAGATCTGACTTTTTTAACCCTTCGAAACAGCCCCTGAGACACCAATTATGGCACTTCCGGTTGGCACAGGAAGGTATAAGTTACCACATATCCTCATTGGGGTATGCTTTTACAGAATCCTGAGTTTTAAGTCTTTACGTTAAGAACTGAGTTATTTACGGAGGGTTTAGTATGTGTGTGTTATTTCAGAAAATCATAGAAAATCACAGAAATCTCGCAGAGCTCCGCAGCACACTTTAAAAAGATTCGTATGAACACCCTGCAACTGGATCTGTAACCGTTGAAAAAAAAAAACTCTATTTGTGAACATCACCAAGTTGTCATTGTTCCGTTTCTCTTAAATGACGATAGATAAATGGCTGGTTCTTTTTATATTGACACCGGAGGCTCCTTGACTTTGACCTGAAGTGGAAAAATAATTTCTCTATTTCCATTTTGTACCTTTAATCCCAGAAAAATGGCCATAACTCAAAAACCGCCGAGGCCTAGACGCCATCTTGTTTGGGGCCAACTGCCCATTATGCCAAACCTACGCTCACCAAGTTTCGGCTTCGAAATATTTTCCGTTTTCGAGATAAGGCCCCATCGTGATTCGTGATGTTTTGCCAAATTGCCATATGATTCCGTATG
Source organism: Oncorhynchus clarkii lewisi (assembly GCF_045791955.1). Taxonomy (NCBI): domain Eukaryota; kingdom Metazoa; phylum Chordata; class Actinopteri; order Salmoniformes; family Salmonidae; genus Oncorhynchus; species Oncorhynchus clarkii. The sequence goes on from NC_092164.1 coordinate 66,178,144, forward strand.
CCCTCTTGTGGGAATTTCGGGATAGCGGAAAAACGGTCAAAAACTTGTTTATTTTATAAAACGGAAACCGAATGTCCGACAAAGTTCATTTGATGACTTCCCGGTAGGTCCGGCCCTACCGCACGGCCCGACGCCGACCGCGAATTTTACAAACGATTTCGGACGTCTAGTAAGGGACCGTACATTTGCAATATGGACTTTTTCACTAATCATACACGAAATGCCGAAATGTTCCCTTAAGGTATGGTATGGCAACTGCTTGGCTAAATTAATGGTTAAGATTTTGTGTTCCTTATTTAGTTTAACGTTAAATATAGGCCTGCGGTACATTAAATAGCCTAGCGTTACCCTATTTATGTCATTTGTTGGGTGGGCCAATACGACAGGCAAATACCTTTGTTGGTAATGCTACAATATAATAACCAGTTCGTATTTTCCCTATAAACAATGACTTTTGATATTACCCTTGTCATGACTCTCTCTCTTGGGTGAGGATCAAAGGTGCCAAATCAGCTTGGCACAGGGCTGACTGATTCCCTCACCCCCTCTCCCCTCTCTCCCACCAGAGTTTTATGACTTAAACAACCGGATCATAAATACCTGACAGAAACCTTCCCTTCTGCTCTGTGGTATTGAGTTTAATATCCTTTATGCGTAGAGAAAGAGTCTCTAGCCTAAAAACTCTAACATCAAAAGATTGGACAAATACGCATTCAAGGGGTCAGGTTAACATCTACAGTTGAAGTCGGAAGTTTACATACACTTAGGTTGGAGTCATTAAAAATCATTTTTCAACCATTCCACAAATGTCTTGTTAACAAACTATAGTTTTGGCAAGTTGTTTAGGACATCTACTTTGTGCATGACACAAGTCATTTTTCCAACAATTGTTTACAGACAGATTACTTCACTGATATTTCACAGTATCACAATTCCAGTGGGTCAGAAGTTTACATACACTAAGTTGACTGGGCCTTTAACCTCACTGTTGTAGGGGGCAGAATTTTCACGTCCGGATAAAAAGCGTGCCCAGAAAGACAAAGGAATTGTCCGGTTGGAATATTATTGAAGATTTCTGTTAAAAACATCCTAAAGATTGATTCTATACATCATTTGACATGTTTCTACAAACTGTAATATAACTTTTTTGACTCTTCGTCTAGACTTTGTGCTCGCGCCTTGTGCATTTTGGATTACTGGACTAAACGCGCAAACAAAAAAGAGGTATTTGGACATAAATTATGGAATTTATTGAATGTTTGTTGTCTAACATGGAGACCTGGGGGTGGCATCAGATGAAGATCATCAAAGGTAAGTGATTCATTTTAACTCTATTTCTGACTTTTGTGATGCCTCTCCTTGGCAGGAAAATGGCTGTATGGTTCTCTGTGGCTAGGCGCTGACCTACCATAATCGCAAAGTGTGCTTTCGCCGTAAAGCCTTTTTTGAAATCTGACACAGAGGTTGCATTAAGGAGAAGTTTATCTTAAATTGTATGTTAAACACTTGTATCTTAGATGATGAGTATTTCTGTAATTTTATGTGGCTCTCTGCACTTTCACTGAATATTTGTTTGAGACAATGCATTTCTGAACATAACGCGCCTATTTCAAATGAGGTTTGTATGTAAACTGAGATTTTTGGATATAAATAGGAACTTTATCGAACAAAACATTCATTTATTGTATAACATGAAGTCCTATGAGTCCCATCTGATGAAGATCAAAGGTTAGTGATTAATTTAATCACTATTTCTGACCTTTGTGAGCCCTCTCCTTGGCTGGAAAATGGCTGTATGGTTTTCTGTAACTAGGCGCTGACCTAACATAATCGTATGGTGTGCTTTTGCAGTAAAGCCTTTTTGAGATGCATGGTTGGATTTACAAGAAGTTTATCTTTAAATGGTGTATAATAATTGTATGTTCGAAGAATTTTAATGATTGGGATTTGTTTTTTTGAATTTGGCGCCCTGCAATTTCACTGGCTGTTGTCAGGGTGGGACGCTACCGTCCCACTTGTACCAGAGAGATTAAACAGCTTGGAAAATTCCTGAAAATTATGTCAATTGGAAGTGTACCTGTGTATGTATTTCAAGGCCTACCTTCAAACTCATTGCCTCTTTGCTTGACATTGACGGAAAATCAAAATCAGCCATTGTAGACCTGTCTGGTTCATCCTTGGAAGCAATTTCCAAATTTCCAAGTGCAAGGAAGAAGCCACTGCCCCAAAACCACCATAAAATAGCCAGACTACGATTTGCAACTGCACATGGGGACAAATATCATACTTTTTTGGAGAATTGTCCTCTGGCCTGATGAAACAAAAATAGAACTGTTCGGCCCGACTCTTCAATGTAATGTTTGGAGGAAAACGGGGAGGCTTGCAAGTCGAAGAACACCATCCCAACCGTGAGGCACGGGGTTGGCAGCATCATGTTGTGGGGGTGCTTTGCTGCAGGAGGGACTGGTGCACATAACAAAATAGATTACATTATGAGGAAGGAATATTATGTGGATATATTGAAGCAACATCTCAAGACATCAGTCAGGAAGTTATAGCTTGGTCTCAAATGGGTCTTCCAAATGGACATTGACCCCAAGCATCCTTCCAAAGTTGTGGCAAAAAGTTTTAAGGACAAAAAAGTCAAGGTATTGGAGTGTCCATGACAAATCCCTGACCTCAATCCTAAAGAAGATTTGTGGGCAGAACTGAAAAAAGCGTGTGCGAGCAAGGAGGCCTACAAACCTGACTCAGTTCCATCAGCTCTGTCAGGAGGAATAGGCCAAAATTCACCCAACTTATTGTGGGAAGCTTGTGGAAGGCTACCCGAAAGGCTTGACCCAAGATAAACCTTTTAAAGGCAATGCTACCAAATTTTAATTGAGTGTATGTATTCTTTTGACCCACTGGGAATGTGATGAAAGAAATAAAAGCTGAAATAAATAATTCTCTCTACTATTATTCTGTCATTTCACATTCTTCAAATGAAGTGGTGATCCTAAAAAAATTTATAGGATTAAATCTCTTTAAATGTATTTGGCTAAGGTGTATGTAAACTTCCAACTTCAATTTTAAATGTTGTGGAACGTATGTGATTAAACATGAAACTATGTGAGAAGATTAAATGTGATTTTATCCTTCTATATTAGTATTATTGTTTTCATGTAAGGTTTTACCCAGTCTGTATCCATGCCCATGTGAGCACAGACATTATACCAAAAGGATGGAAAGCTCCTTTTGACAGTGTGTTTTTATATAGGACTAAAGATTTAACATATTAGACCAAAACATGCCGGGTTGCTGCCGGTGTGGAAAGTGGTCTTAGCTGTACCCTGGATAATCAACCATTGAGACCAGTACATTGCCGGGTTGCTGCTGGCGTGTAAAATGGTTTAAAACTACCAGACCAGATAGCGTGGCTGCACGGCTGACAAATGGTTAGAACCTCAAACTCTCAAGTGAAGAAGATCAAGACTACATCAGAAAATTCCGTCTGCATTTGTTCAAGTACTCTAGTCTAGTAAACTTGACCGAGACCCACCGCGTGTGTACCTTTGAAGGAGACAGTCTAACAATGACGAGCGGTGAAGAACATTTTCCTCACACCACATTGTGGTACTCTGATGTATCCATTCTAACAGAATGTATATATATATATATGAATATATCTTTTAAGAGTTTAATTCGGGAGATAGTATCTCGTTAAATACATTTTCCCGTGGTTTCCCAAGTTACTGAGTTAATTGTTACATGATTAATTTAATCGCATAATCAATGAATCTGAGCCTAGAGGAAAGTATTTTTCCTCAGGCCTGGAGGGAAGCCAAAGTAATACTACTACCCAATAGTGATGAGGCGGCATTTTACTGGTTCTAACAGCAGACCTATCAGCTTGCTGCCAGCTCTTCGTAAACTGTTGGAAAGAACCAAATGCAACGTTATTTCTCTGTAAACAAATTAAAAACAGACTTTCAGCATGACTGATGATTGGTTGAAATAAATTGATAATAAGAAGATTGTGGGAGCTGTACTGATAGATTTCAGTGCAGCCTTTAATATTATTGACCATAACCTGTTGTTAAAAAAAGTATGTGTTATGGCTTTTCAAACTCTATCATGGATTCAGAGCTATCTCTCTAATTTAAACTCAAATAATTTTCATAATGGAAGCATCTCTAATGTCAAACATGTAAAGTGTGGTGTTCAACAGAGCAGCTCTCTAGGCCCTCTACTCTTTTCACCAATGACCTGCCACTGGCATTAAACAAAGCATGTGTGTCCATGTATGCGGATTATTCAACCATATATGCACAAACAACCACAGCTAATGAAGTCACTGAAATCCTTATCAAAGACTTTCAGTCTGTTTTGGAATGCTTGGCCAGTAATAAACTGTCCCTAAACATCTCTTAAAACTAAGAGCATTGTATTTTGTACAAATCAATCCTTAAGTTCTAGACCTCAGCTGAGTCTAGTAATGAATGGTGTGGCCGTTGAACAGGTTGAGGAGACTAAATTACTTGGCCTTACCTTAGATTGTAAACTGTCATGGTGAAAACATATCGATTTAATGGTTGTAAAGTTGGGGAGAGGTCTGTCCGTAATAAAGAGATGCTCTGCTTTTTTGATACCACACTCCACGAAGCTAGTTTTGTCTTGATTATTGTCCAGTTGTGTGCTGCAAGGAAAGACCTAGATAATCTGCAGCTGGCCCAGAACAGAGCAGCACGTCTTGCTCTTCATTGTCAGATGGCTGATATAAATACTATGCATGCCAGTTTCTCTTGGCTAAGAGTTGAGGATAGTCTGAAGACATCACTTCTTTTTGTAAGAAACATTCATGTGTTGTAAATCCCAGATTGTTTGCATAGTCAACTTACACACAGATCTGAAACACACACTTACCCAACCAGACATGCCACCAGGGGTCTTTTCACAGTCCCAAAATACAGAACAAATTCAAGAACGCGTACAGTATTATTTAGAGTCATTATTGCATGGAACTCCATTCCATCTCATATTGTTCAAATGAACAGCAAACCTGGTTTTATAAAACAGAGAAAGCAACACCTCACGGCACAATGCCTCTCCCCTATTGGACCTAGACCTAGTTTGTGTGTATGTATTGATATGAAGGCTGCGAATGCCTTTTAAATAATATACATAATGTATGTAGTTCTGTTCTTGTCTATTAATGTTCTGTATTATGCCATGTTTCTTGTTTTGTCTGGACCCCTGAAAGAGTAGCTGCTGCTTTTGCAATGGGGATGTTAATACAATATCATAATAGTCTAGCCAACAGCTAAACACTACAGACCATGCTGAATAGGTTGGCAGAAACTAGCTATTTTCCAGAACAGAAAAAAGTGTACAAGATAATGGATAATTTAATGTTTTATTTCAAAAAGTACTTTTACCAGTATCTTTATTTATAGTCAGAGAGGCTTGACTGCTAAACGGCACATAGGCAGAGGGACAGCTGAGTAAACATCACTCAGCACGTGAGCAAGATTACATCTTGGCAACACTCCAGCCCTACATCATCTGGTTGCCCTGGTTACACTCCAGCCCTAAATCATCAGGTCTCCTTGGTTACACACGAGCCCTACATCATCAGGTTGCCTTGGCTACACTCAAGCCCTACATCATCAAGTTGCCTTGGCTACACTCCAGCCCTACATCAGGTCTCCTTGGTTACACTCCAGCCCTACATCATCAGGTTGCCTTGGTTACACTCCAGCCCTACATCATCTGGTTGCCTTGGTTACACTCCAGCCCTACATCATCAGGTTGCCTTGGTTACACTCCAGCCCTACATCATCTGGTTGCCTTGGTTACACTCCAGCCCTACATCAGGTCTCCTTAGTTACACTCCAGCCCAACATCATCAGGTTGCCTTGGCTACACTCCAGCCCTACATCAGGTCTCCTTGGTTACACTCCAGCTCAACATCATCAGGTTGCCTTGGTTATACTACAGCCCTACATCATCAGGTTGCCTGGCTGAGAAATCAGCTCCAAAATGTAAACAAACCTGAAGAGGGAATAATGGAAAAAGCTCTGGTATTTCCAGTGAGGTGGCATCAAATAGGTCAAATGAAGACTTCATATCTCTTATTTGAGAGATATAAACCAACATCTAAAATTCATTATTTTATTTTGCACTTAGTCAGTCTGGCTTTAATTTGAAGAGAAGACAGGTTATATGTTAAAAAATGTTTTAATGTTGTTTTACTTTGAAAATCATCCTGATCATACAGGCCTAGGCCTACACAATACCCAAACTAACAATAGACAGGAATCCATACTATTTCAGTCATTTCAATTGTAAAGTCATGTCGCACACATAATAACACAAGATTTTTCAAAACTGGAAGGTCAATTTAATAAAGTATTCAATCATTTCACTGTGGATTTGGGATGGAAATCAAGTTATTAGAATGTAAAAGAGGCCACCAAAATATAGGCAATTGGGCAGAATTTCTGTGTCCGGCCCGTGGAGGCCTGGCTAGCTACCCTTTCTTTTTGGCTGACTACTCCAGGAACTTGTGGACCACACTGTTATAAAGGGAAGAAGGTACGGACTGGAGTGACTGCGAGAGGTTTGCAGGAGATTGACATAAGGAATAGTTTCACTGCACTTGTGCCTGACCTACCTCTGTCTGCATTGCTGGAACTGCCTGTGTCTGTGACGCCTGTGTCTGTGACGGCTGTGTCTGTGACGGCTGTGCCTGTGACGCCTGTGTCTGTGACGCCTATGTCTGTGACGCCTGTGTCTGTGACAGTTGTGTCTGAGACGCCTGTGTCTGTGACGTCTGTGACGCCTGTGTCTGTGACGCCTGTGTCTGTGACGCCTGTGCTGACTCCAACTACGCTGACTACAGCAGTGGCTTCATCGTCAAGTTTGAATCCTTTCCCTTTCTGTGGATTTGACGGGGCCTGCTGTGGGAGGTCTGGACCTCAGGTCCTCTCAGGTCCCTGGGAACAGCGGGCGTACTCTAGCCTGCTTTTCGTGGGCCCGTAAAAAGCTCAACGAATTGTGTGCGGGATGGAAATGGGCAGATTTCTCAATTCCTTTGTATTGAACATTTCAATGGTGAGAAATGTCTCAGTCCCTGGAGCAAAAACGTTGTGCTCTCCAGGAGCACGACTCCAGGACATCAATAAGCTGCCAGAATAAGGAAATTGATTTTTTTTTATTATAGTTCATGTGTTATTCAATGACATTATGAAGGGCAGCTCAGAACAGCCGAAGGTGGATTTTAGAAGAACTGATTTGGTTCTTTTAGCCCCCATAACCGTCTACGAGACCATTGCAGCTATGTGGTTATAATGTTGATACCTTCTGGAAAACAAAGCTCGTATAAAAAGGAGGACGAGATCCACCCAAATAATTTGTGTTCCTGGATCCTTTCACAGCATTATAAGGCTGCGTTGAGACAATGACTTATCAATGACCCGAGCCCAGCTCAGTTAATCCCTACCATTGTAACGCAGGTTCCTGGATCCTCTCACAGCATTATAAGGCTGCGTTGAGACAATGACTTATCAATGACCCGAGCCCAGCTCAGTTAATCCCTACCATTGTAACGCAGGTTCCTGGATCCTCTCACAGCATTATAAGGCTGCGTTGAGACAATGACTTATCAATGACCCGAGCCCAGCTCAGTTAATCCCTACCATTGTAACGCAGGTTCCTGGATCCTCTCACAGCATTATAAGGCTGCGTTGAGACAATGACTTATCAATGACCCGAGCCCAGCTCAGTTAATCCCTACCATTGTAACGCAGGTTCCTGGATCCTCTCACAGCATTATAAGGCTGCGTTGAGACAATGACTTATCAATGACCCGAGCCCAGCTCAGTTAATCCCTACCATTGTAACGCAGGTTCCTGGATCCTCTCACAGCATTATAAGGCTGCGTTGAGACAATGACTTATCAATGACCCGAGCCCAGCTCAGTTAATCCCTACCATTGTAACGCAGGTTCCTGGATCCTCTCACAGCATTATAAGGCTGCGTTGAGACAATGACTTATCAATGACCCGAGCCCAGCTCAGTTAATCCCTACCATTGTAACGCAGGTTCCTGGATCCTCTCACAGCATTATAAGGCTGCGTTGAGACAATGACTTATCAATGACCCGAGCCCAGCTCAGTTAATCCCTACCATTGTAACGCAGGTTCCTGGATCCTCTCACAGCATTATAAGGCTGCGTTGAGACAATGACTTATCAATGACCCGAGCCCAGCTCAGTTAATCCCTACCATTGTAACGCAGGTTCCTGGATCCTCTCACAGCATTATAAGGCTGCGTTGAGACAATGACTTATCAATGACCCGAGCCCAGCTCAATTAATCCCTACCTTTGTGTCGCTGAGTCATAAGGCTTCAGCACATGTACAATATACCAGGCAAGACACAAAGCAAGTAACCTAATGCATGTCCCTCTAACTGCCCGGAATACCTCTGATCCTACAGCTATTGTATGCAGTAATGTATTTACTTATTTAACCTTAAATTTGTATTTATTATTTACCTCTCTCTCCTTTTCTTCAGTCATCCCCCCCTCCCTCCCTGCCTCTCCTAAACCTTCTGCCCTGTACCTCACACTGACCTGAGTGATAATGGATTGAAAGGAGCCAGGGTTAGGCGGAAATGCAGCCATCTTACTGTAGGCCTCAGGCTGTGTCTCAAAAATGGCACCCTATTCCCTATATAGTCCACTAGTTTTAACCAGAGCCCATAAGGGACCGTAAGGCCATGGTCAAAAGTAGTGCACTATATAGGGAATAGGGTTCCATAGGGCTCTGGTCTAAAGTAGTGCACTATATAGGGAATAGGGTTCCATAGGGCTCTGGTCAAAAGTAGTGCACTATGTAGGGAATAGGGTTCCATAGGGTTCTGGTCTAAAGTAGTGCACTATATAGGGAATAGGGTTCCATAGGGCTCTAGTCAAAAGTAGTGCACTATATAGGGAATAGGGTTCCATAGGGCTCTGGTCAAAAGTAGTGCACTATATAGGGAATAGGGTGCCATTTGGGACTCAGCCTCGGTGGATCTCAGTCCAATCCAATTCTTCATTACCTCCTGTGAGAGCGACTGAATTGAAACGATCGTGCGTGTGTCTTGACGATATGCCATGCAGCCAAAAGGCCAGCGCTTCTTTCTGATATTAAATATTGATTGGAGAAGATTGATCTAAACACCAGCCTGTATTAAAAGAGCACTGAGTAAGAACCGTTAAAGCAGAGACGTGTGAAAAAAACAGAACCTGAGTTATGAAGAAAAGAAAAAGCACTACCTCTGTGTGCCTTGGGGGGAGCAAGAGATGGAGAGAGAGAGGAGAGAGACGGAGGGCGAGAGATGGAGAGAGAGAGGAGAGAGATGGAGAGAGAGAGGAGAGAGACAAATGGCAAGAGATGGAGAGAGAGAGGAGAGAGATGGAGCGAGAGAGGAGAGAGATGGAGAGAGAGAGGAGAGAGACGGAGGGCGAGAGATGGAGAGAGAGAGGAGAGAGATGGAGAGAGAGAGGAGAGAAACGGAGGGCGAGAGATGGAGAGAGAGAGGAGAGAGATGGAGAGAGAGAGGAGAGAGACGGAGGGCGAGAGATGAGGAGAGAGATGGAGAGAGAGAGGAGAGAGACGGAGGGCGAGAGATGGAGAGGGAGAGGAGAGAGATGGAGAGAGAGAGGAGAGAGACGGAGGGCGAGAGATGGAGAGAGAGAGGAGAGAAATGGAGAGAGAGAGGAGAGAGACGGAGGGCGAGAGATGGAGAGAGAGAGGAGAGAGATGGAGAGAGAGAGGAGAGAGACGGAGGGCGAGAGATGGAGAGAGAGAGGAGAGAGATGGAGAGAGAGAGGAGAGAGACGGAGGGCGAGAGATGGAGAGAGAGAGGAGAGAGATGGAGAGAGAGAGGAGAGAGACGGAGGGCGAGAGATGGAGAGAGAGAGGAGCGAGATGGAGAGAGAGAGGAGAGAGATGGAGCGAGAGAGGAGAGAGACGGAGGGCGAGAGATGGAGAGAGAGAGGAGAGAGATGGAGCGAGAGAGGAGAGAGACGGAGGGCGAGAGATGGAGAGAGAGAGGAGAGAGATGGAGAGAGAGAGGAGAGAGACGGAGGGCGAGAGATGGAGAGAGAGAGGAGCGAGATGCAGAGAGAGAGGAGAGAGATGGAGAGAGAGAGGAGAGAGATGGAGGGAGAGAGGAGAGAGATGGAGGGAGAAAGAGATGGAGAGAGGTGGAGGGAGAGAGGAGAGAGATGGAGGGAGAGAGAGAGATAGACAGAGGGAGAGCGAGAGATAAACAGAGGGAGAGCGAGAGATAGACAGAGGAAAAGAGAGAGATTGAAATGTAGAGATAAAAATTAAAATGAGAGAGAAACAGAGGGAGAGCGAGAGAGAGACAGAGGGAGAGGAAGAGAGAGACGGAGGGAGGGAGGAGGAGAGAGAGACGGAGGGAGTGAGGGTGAGAGAGATGGAGGGAGAGGAAGAGAGAGAGATTGAAATGGAGGGAGAAGGAGAGAGAGTTGGAGGGAGAAGGAGAGAGAGACTAAGGGAGAAGGAGAGAGAGACAGAGACAGAGAGAGAGATTGAGGGAGAGATGGAGGGAGAATGAGAGAGAGATGGAGGGAGAATGAGAGAGATATGGAGGGAGAGAGAGACAAATAGATAGAAGGAGAGAGAGACGGAGGGAGAAGGAGAGAGAGACGGAGGGAGAGAGAGAGAGATGGAGGGAGAGAGAGACAGAGCGAGTGAGGGAGAGAGAGATGGAGGGAGAGGAAGAGAGAGAGAGATTGAAATGGAGGGAGAAGGAGAGAGATACGGATGGAGAAGGAGAGAGAGGGAGGGAGAGAGAGACAGAGACAGAGAGAGAGATTGAGGGAGAGATGGAGGGAGAGAGAGAGAGGAAAATAGATGGAGGGAGAGGAAGAGAGATGAGGGAGAGGGAGAGAGTGAGATGGAGGGAGAGGGAAATAGATATGGAGAGGAATGTGGGAGAGAGATGGAGAGAGATAAATGGAGGGAGAGGCAGAGAGAGGGTGAGGTAAAGATACAGGGAGAGAGAGACGGAAGGAGAGGGAGAGCGTGATAGATGTAGGGTGATAGATGGAAGAAGATATGGAGGGAAGATGAAAGAGAGAGAACAAAATAATGGAAGTAGAGATATAAACAGAGAGACAGTATATGACGGAGAGAAATGTAGGTGGAAAATCGAATTGGGGAGTTTGAAGTTTTTTCCAGTGAAAGCTCCTTTCCCTGCTTGTTGCGAGGCATTGAAGAGATAGTTGTTTGTTTTGTAATGCATGTTATGTGTATTTGTTTGTGCTTTAGATCCTTACAGCTCTCCAAACTGATGAGAGGGTGAACGTGTCTGTAGGAGAGAAGAGAGAGGGAGAGGGAGAGGGAGAGAGAGAGAGAATAGACATGGATCAGAGAGAGGATAGACAGACATGGGAGAGAGAGAGAGAGGATAGACATGGGAGAGAGAGAGACATGATAGACATGGGAGAGAGAGAGAGAGAGGATAGACATGGGAGAGAGAGACATGATAGACATGGGAGAGAGAGAGAGAGAGAGAGAGAGAGGATAGACATGGGAGAGAGAGAGAGGATAGACATGGGAGAGAGAGAGAGGATAGACATGGGAGAGAGAGAGAGAGGATAGACATGGGAGAGAGAGAGAGGATAGACATGGGAGAGAGAGAGAGGATAGACATGAGAGAGAGAGAGGATAGACATGGGAGAGACAGAGAGGATAGACATGGGAGAGAGAGAGGATAGACATGGGAGAGAGAGAGGATAGACATGGGAGAGAGAGAGAGGATAGACATGGGAGAGAGAGAGAGGATAGACATGGGAGAGAGAGAGGATAGACATGGGAGAGAGAGAGAGGATAGACATGGGAGAGAGAGAGAGGATAGACATGAGAGAGAGAGAGAGGATATACTACAGCACAGGTCTCAAACACTATACCTGCACCCAGAAAGATCCTTCTGTTCGTACTTCTCCCTAATTTCTCTTTCCTTTTTATTTTATCCGTATAACTATTAATTTCACCTTTTTTTGGTCCTCTCCTCTCCTTTCTTTGTCATGAATGGTAACATCTCTATTACCCTTCGATTTCATGGACACGTACAGTTAAAGTCAGAAGTTTACATACACCTTAGCCAGTTTCTCACAATTCCTGACATTTAATCTGAGTAAAACATTCCCTGTCTTAGGTCAGTTAGGATCACCACTTTTTTTTAAGAATGTGAAAAGTCAGAATAATATCAGAGAGAATTATTTATTTCAGCTTTTATTTCTTTCATCACGTTCCCAGTGGGTCAGAAGTTTACATACACTCAATTAGTATTTGTTAGCATTGCCTTTAAATTGTTTAACTTGGGTCAAACGTTTTGGGTAGCCTTCCACAAGCTTCCCACAATAAGTTGGGTGAATTTTGGCCCATTCCTCCTGACAGAGCTGGTGTAACTGAGTCAGGTTTGTAGGCCTCCTTGCTCGCACAGGCTTTTTCAGTTCTGCCCACAAATATTCTATAGGATTGAGGTCAGGGCTTTGTGCTGGCTACTCCATTACCTTGACTTTGTTGTCCTTAAAATCCTCTCACAGAAACAGAAATCCCATAATTAAAATTCCTCAAACATACAAGTATTTTACACCATTTTAAAGATAAACTTGTTGTAAATCCAGCCACAGTGTCCCACTTCCTGTTTGGATTTCTTCTCAGGTTTTTGCCTGCCATATGAGTTCTGTTATACTCACAGACATCATTCAAACAGTTTTAGAAATGTTCTATCCAAATCTACTAATAATATGCATATTCTAGCTTTTAGGCCTGTGTAGCAGGCAGTTTACTTTGGGCACCTTTTAATCCAAGCTACTCAATACTGCCTCGCAGTCCCAAAGAAGTTAAGCCATTTTGCAACAACTGACATGCTTGGGGTCATTGTCCATTTGGAAGACCCATTTGCGACCAAGCTTTAACTTCCTGACTGATGTCTTGAGATGTTGCTTCAATATATCCACAACATTTTCCTCTCTCATGACGTCATCTATTTTGTGAAGTGCACCAGTCCCTCCAGCAACAAAGCACCCCCACAACATGATGCTGCCACCCCGTGCTTCACGGTTGGGATGGTTGGGATGGTGTTATTCGGCTTGCAATCCTCCCCCTTTTTCCTCCAAACATAACAATTGTCATTATGGCCAAACAGTTTTATCAGACCAGAGAACATTTTTTTTTAAAGTACATTCTTTATCCCTATGTGCAATTGCAAAACCGTAGTCTGGCTTTTTTATGGCGGTTTTGGAGCAGTGGCTTCTTTCTTGCCGAGCGGACTTTCAGGTTATGTCGATATAGGACTCTTTTTTACTGTGGATATAGATACTTTTGTACCTGTTACCTCCAGCATCTTCACAAGGCCCTTTGCTGTTGTTCTGGGATTGATTTGCACTTTTCCCACCAAAGTACGTTCCTCTCTAGGAGATGTGTCCTCTCTAGGAGACTGAACGCGTCTCCTTCCTGAGCCGGTATGACAACTGCATGGTTCCATGGTATATATACTTGCATACTATTGTTTGTACAGATGAACGTGGTACTTTCAGGCGTTTGGAAATTGCACCCAAGGATGAACCAGACTTGTGGAGGTCTACAATTTTCTTTCTGAGGTATTGGCTGATTTCTTTTGATTTTCCCATGATGTCAAGCAAAGAGGCACTGAGTTTGAAGGGAGGCCTTGAAATACATCCACAGGTACCCCTCAAATTGACTCAAATTAAATTATGACATCATTTTCTGAAATTTTCCAAGCTGTTTAAAGACACAGTAAACTTCTGACTCACTGGAAGTTTGATTTGGAATTGTTGGGAAAATGTATTTGTGTCATGCACAAAGTAGATGTCCTTACCGACTTGCCAAAACTATAGTTTGTTAACAAGAAAAATGTGGAGTGGTTGAAAAACGAGTTTTAATGACTCCTTCCTAAGTGTATATAAACTTCAGACTTCAGCTGTAGTGTTAACAGAATCTGGAAGGTCCAGAAACAGTGAACAGAAAGCTGTTTTCAATGAGGAGGTGTTTTAGCTGTTGTAACAGATGCTGTTCTTTTGCACTGTGAGTCTGACATAAACTAAAAATAGCTCTGTGTCTATATTTGTAGCAACAATCTGTTTTTGATGTATTGTTGATAGCCTACCTTCCAAAAATAAAATTTGTGAAGTCATATCTGAAGTGAAACAATACTTAACAATGACCTTTACATCTCTGGGGAAAAATAACAGTGTTTCACTGTATCTCCAATTATTGCGTCTGTATGGAAAAACATTGTTTCAACTAGCTAGACGTTTATCCATGTTTCTCAAACGTCCAATTTAGAAGTTGTTGCAAACAAAAATGTTAAATTTAAAAAAAAAAAAAAGTTAGGAATCACAGGCAGATGTTACTCCCATTCGCCACCCCCGTCCATAAAACCTACTTGAAGGTAACGGCACTCACTACCATACTGGCAGGTTTCCACGTCATCTCTCAACGTAATCAGACATGGATGGACGTCAACGCTCCATTAAGGATACTCGCAGGAGCACATAAACACTTCACTAGGCATCTATATGCATATATATATATATATATATACACACACACACACACACACACACACACACACACACACACACACACACACACACACACACACACACACACTTTTTTGGGCTACATTTGAAGCAACCCACTGGGGAGAGATAAATCAAGACTAAATGTTTTTAATCTCTGAGCCGGTTGACAGGTTGCTGTCTAGGCTGGACTTAATAAATGGCAGACAGGTAAAGTGTTTTAATGGCCTAATCTTCCCTCCACTGCGTCAGTGTAATTGTCCCTGCCTGTTCATTGACAGAGAGATGCACAGAGGGAGGGAAGAATAGAAACAGAGACACATGGTGGGATAGAGACATAGAGGGAGGAAGAGGAAAAGATGAGAGAGTGAGAGAGAGAGATGCATGGTGGGATAGAGACAGAAAGAGAACGAGAGAGGGAGATAGAGGGAGAGATGAGAGAGAACAGATGAGAGAGAAGAGATGAGAGAGAGAGTGAGAGAGAGCGAGCGAGAGAGCGAGAGAGAGAGAGAGTGAGAGAGAGAGAGAGATGCATGGTGGGATAGAGACAGAAAGAGAACGAGAGAGGGAGATGAGAGAGAAGAGATGAGAGAGAGAGAGAGAGAGAGAGAGAGAGAGACCCAACCAAATCATGAGAAAACAAAAAGATAATTACTTGACACATTGGAAAGAATTAACAAAAAAACAGAGCAAACTAGAATGCTATTTGGCCCTACACAGAGAGTACACAGCGGCAGAATATCTAACCACTGTGACTGACCCAAAATTAAGGTCTATGTACAGACTCAGTGAGCATAGCCTTGCTATTGAGAAAGGCCGCCGTAGGCAGACATGGCTCTCAAGAGAAGACAGGCTATGTGCTCACTGCCCACAAAATGAGGTGGAAACTGAGCTGCACTTCCTAACCTCCTGCCCAATGTATGACCATATTAGAGAGACATATTTCCCTCAGATTACACAGATCCACAAAGAATTCGAAAACAAATCCAATTTTGATAAACTCCCATATCTACTGGGTGAAATTCCACAGTGTGCCATCACAGCAGCAAGATTTGTGACCTGTTGCCACGAGAAAAGGGCTACCAGTGA
>NC_092164.1:66198842-66298842 GCF_045791955.1 Oncorhynchus clarkii lewisi
AACTCCCCATAACAACACACACATACAACTCCCCATAACACACACACACACACATACACACCTCCCCATAAAACACACACACAACTCCCCATAACACACACACACACAGACCTCATAACACATAATACAGTGTAACGGTTCTCTTGTGGTGAAGGAGAGTCGGACCAAAACACAGCGTGTAGATTGCGATCCATGTTTAATGAACGAACGTAAAACACAAATCAATAACAAACACTACAAAACAAAGAACTTAACGAAAACCGAAACAGCCTATACTTGCGTAAACTAACACTGAGACAGGAACAACGACACATAGGACAATCACCCATGACAAACTCAAAGAATATGGCTGGGTAAATATGGTTCCCAATCAGAGACAACGATAAACACCTGCCTCTGATTGAGAACCACTCCAGACAGCCATAGACTTAGCTAGATAACCCCACTAGCTACAATCCCAATACAGACACACCAAAACCCCAAGACAAAACACACCACAATACAAAAACCCCATGCCACACCCTGGCCTGACCCAATACATGAAGATAAACACAAAATACTTTGACCAGGGCGTGACACACAGACCTCCCCATAATAACACACACCTCCCCATAATAACACACACCTCCCCATAATAACACACACCTCCCCATAATAACACACACCTCCCCGTAATAACACACACCTCCCCATAATAACACACACACCTCCCCATCCAAATGCTCTCTAGCAAACTTCAGACAGGCCTGGACATGTACTGGCTTAAGAAGGGGGACACGTCTGGCACTGCAGGATTTGAGTCCCTGGTGGCGTAGTGTGTTACTGATGGTAGGCTTTGTTACTTTGGTCCCAGATCTATGCAGGTCATTCACTAGGTCCCCCCGTGTGGTTCTGGGATTTTTGTGGTCTTGTATGTCTTCCATTTCCTAATAATTGCTTCCACAGTTGATTTCTTCAAACCAAGCTGCTTACCTATTGCAGATTCAGTCTTCCCAGCCTAGTGCAGGTCTACAATTTTGTTTCTGGTGTCCTTTGACAGCTCTTTGGTCTTGGCCATAGTGAAGTTTGGAGTGTGACTGTTTGAGGTTGTGGACAGGTGTATTTTATACTGATAACAAGTTCAAACAGGTGCCATTAATACAGGTAACGAGTGGAGGACATAGGAGCCTCTTAAACAAGAAGTTACAGGTCTGTGAGAGCCAGAAATCTTGCTTGTTTGTAGGTGACCAAATACTTATTTTCCACCATAATTTGCAAATAAATTCATTGAAAATCCTACAATGTGATTTTCTGGATTTTCTTTTTCTCATTTTGTCTGTCATAGTTGAAGTGTACCTATGATGAAAATTACAGGCCTCTCTCATCTTTTTACAGTTTTTTTGGATTGCTTACACACTAAAATTAAAAGTAGCACACTATTATCAAAACCTTACACTCAAGAATCAAAACATCAGCCTATATTTGCACAACTATAAGCACATTGTCAACCTCACACTTGTTGCAAAACTATACACACAGTGATTTGCAAAAGACTAAACACACTTAACATACATTACACACAAAAATCTATCATGAAGTCACGTCCTTGCAATACCAAAGCACTGACTGTCAAATTACCACACCGTCCAACCAATTGGTTCAACACAGTCATCAGGTGTGCAAACACTCGTTTGCTTAATTGTAGACACACCACTCAGGTGTATAAGCACTATAAAAAGCAGCAGGTGAGTTCATCGGTCTTCAAGCACAATGGAAAGAGTCAGAGAAAGAGTAAGACGAGGAGGAGGAGGAGGAGGAGGAGGAGGAGGAAGACGAGGAGGAGGAGGAGAACGAGGAGGACGAGGAGGACGAGGAGGAGAACGAGGAGGAAGAGGAGGAGAACGAGGAGGAAGAGGAAGACAAGAAGGTGCTCATAGAGGACCGAATCTGACAAATGAGATCCGCGCAACACTGGTTGACCACGTTTTCAACCACAGCCTGACGCTGAGGGAGGCTGGACTGCGAGTACAGCCAAATCTAAGCCGATATACAGTGGCAAGTGTGATGAGAACATTTCGACTGGAAAATAGGTATTGTAAAAATATCATCATATCAAAAACATCTGCACGGTTTCAGTAACTGCTTACAGTACTGTATTCTATGCACTATCAGCACTTCTGTTACCTTTTCCTGTGAAACTACTCCACTATTGTATACTGTTTTTGTGGGGCAATCCAAAAAAACTGTAAGTGGGAGAACTTGCACAATTGGTGGCTGACTAAATACTTGTTTTGCCCCACTGTATATATATATAATAAAAGTGATTTTCACCACTGACTTCTGTGACTTTTTC
Organism: Oncorhynchus clarkii lewisi; assembly: GCF_045791955.1. NCBI lineage: Eukaryota > Metazoa > Chordata > Actinopteri > Salmoniformes > Salmonidae > Oncorhynchus > Oncorhynchus clarkii. The sequence continues at coordinate 66,201,175 of NC_092164.1, forward strand.
TGTGTGACACCGATACTAATAATTACTGATGATGCTAATCTCTTCTTGCCAAAGGTCGTTGTCCTTTCCGGCAGTATATGCCCAGCAAGCCAGAAAAATATGGGATCAAGTCATGGGTGGCCTGCGACGCCAAATCCAGCTACGCTTGGAAGATGCAAGTCTACACCAGGAAGCCGACCAGTGGAGGCCAAGAGAAGAACCAGGGGATGCGGGTTGTGCTTGATGTGACAGAGGGACTGAGGGGTCGTGACAATTTCTTCACTTCTTATGAACTCGGACAGCAGCTCCTGAAGAGGAACGTCACCATGGTTGGCACAGTTCGAAAGAACAAGTCTGAGCTCCCACCTGCATCAAAGGAAAGAGTCTTCACACCCACCACCACTCTACGTTCCTACCTCCCAAAGAAAAACAAGAATGTATTACTTCTGAGCACACTGCACACAGAGGCTGAAATTAGCCATCGCCAGGACAGGAAGCCAGCCATGATCCTAGACTACAACTGCAACAAAGGAGGTGTGGACAACCTAGATAAGGTGATTGGAACTTACAGCTGCAGAAGGATGACTGCCCGCTGGCCCCTGGTCATCTTCCACAACATCATTGATGTTTCCTCCTACAATGCCTTTGTGATATGGAGAGAGACCAGCCCTAGCTGGATGCCTCGTAAGCGCAACAAGAGGAGGGTGTTCCTGGAGCAGCTGGGAAAGGCACTTGTAACTCCATTCATCAGTAGAAGGAGTATATATTTAACTTTTACACATTAACAAGTCCAATACCTCAAATGAAAGATAAACATCTTGTTCATCTACCCATCATGTCAGATTTTGTAAATGTTTTACAGCGTTTTTACAGCGAAAACATATATTTATGTTAGACCACCACCAAACCAAAGAAAAAACGCAGCCATTTTTTCCAGCCAAAGATAAAATCACAAAAGCAGGATTAGAAATAAAATGAATCACTAACCTCTTGAAAATCTTCATCAGATGACAGTCATATAACATGTTACACAATACATTTATGTTTTGTTCGATAATATGCATTTTTATATCCACAAATCTCGGTTTACATTGATGCCATGTTCAGAAATTCCTCCAAAATATCTGGAGGAATTATAGAAAGCTACGCCAGATAACAGAAATACTCATCATAAACTTTGACTAAAGATACATGTTCTACATATAATTAAAGTGTCACGTTCTGACCATCGTTCGTGTGTGTTTTACTTGTTTTAGTGTTGGTCAGGACGTGAGCTGGGTGGGCATTCTATGTTGGATGTCTTGTTTGTCTATTTCTATGTCTGGTCTGATATGGTTCTCAATCAGAGGCAGGTGTTAGTCATTGTCTCTGATTGGGAACCATATTTAGGTAGCCTGGGTTTCACTGTGTGTTGGTGGGTGATTGTCCTTGTTCCTGTCTGTGTTAGTTTGCACTAGTTTAGGCTGTTTTGATTTTCACATTACGTTTATTGTTTTTGTACAGTTCGTGTTTCAAACATTAATTAAATAAACATGGATCGCAATAGCCCCACTGCATTGTGGTCCGACTCTACTTCACCCAAAGAAAACCGTTACAGAATCACCCACCACAACAGGACCAAGCGGCTTGGTAACGGGCAATGGCAAAAGCAGCAGCAGGAGAAGGAACAGAGGCAGCAGCAGCAGGAGCAGCAGCAGCAGTGGGAGAGGCTGCACTACTTGGAGAAATTGACTTGGGAGGACGAATTGGACGGTAAAGGACCCTGGGCACAGCCTGGAGAATATCGCCGCCCCAAAGAGGAACTGGAGGCGACGAAAGCAGAGAGGCGCTGGTATGAGGAGGCAGCAAGGCGACGCGGATGGAAGCCCGAGAGTCAACCCCAAACATTTCTTGGGGGGGGGGGGCTAACAGGGAGTATGGCTACACCAGGTAGGAGACCTGCGCAAACTCCCTGTGCTTACCGGGGGGCTAGAGAGACCTGGCAGGCACCGTGTTATGCTGTGGTGCGCACGTACATTCCAGCTCCGCGTATCGGCCAGGCTAGAGTGAGCATCGAGCCAAGTGCCATGAAGCCTGCTCTACGCATCTGGTCACCAGTGCGTCTCCGTGGGCTGGCTTACATGGCACCAGCCTTGCGCTCGGTGTCTCCGGTTCGCCTGCATAGCCCAGTGCGGGCTATTCCACCTCGCCGCACTGGCAGGGCGACCGAGAGCATTCAACCAGGTAAGGTTGGGCAGGCTTGGTGCTCAAGAGCTCCAGTGCGCCTGCACGGTCCGGTCTATCCAGTACCACCTCCACGCATCAGCCCTCCGGTGGCAGCTCCCCGCACTAGGCTTCCTGTGCGTGTTCTCGGCCCAGTACCACCAGTGCCAGCACCACGCATCAGGCCTACAGTGCGCCTCGCCTGTCCAGCGCTGCCAGAGCCTTCCTCCTCTCCAGCGCTGCCGGAGTCTCCCGCCTATCTAGCGCTGCCAGAGCCTTCCTCCTCTACAGCGCTGCCGGAGTCTCCCGCCTGTTCGGCGCAGTTGGAGCCTTCCTCCTCTCCAGTGCTGCCGGAGTCTCCCGCTTGTTTAGCGCTGCCAGAGCCTTCCGTCTCTACAGCGCTGCCGGAGTCTCCAGTCTGCATAGAGCTGTCAGTCTGCAAGGAGCTGCCGGTCTGCAAGGAGCTGCCGGTCTGCAAGGAGCTGCCAGTCTGCAAGGAGCTGCCAGTCTGCAAGGAGCTGCCAGTCTGCAAGGAGCTGCCAGTCTGCAAGGAGCTGCCAGTCTGCAAGGAGCTGCCAAAGCTGCCAGTCTGCAGGATGCCGCCAGAGCTGCCAGTCTGCAAGGAGCCGCCAGAGCTGCCAGTCTGCAAGGAGCCGCCAGAGCTGCCAGTCTGCATGGAGCAGCCAGGGCCGCCAGTCTGCATGGAGCAGCCAGAGCCGCCAGTCAGCATGGAGCAGCCAGAGCCGCCAGTCAGCATGGAGCAGCCAGAGCCGCCAGTCAGCATGGAGCAGCCAGAGCCGCCAGTCAGCATGGAGCAGCCAGAGCCGCCAGTCAGCATGGAGCAGCCAGAGCCGCCAGTCAGCATGGAGCAGCCAGAGCCGCCAGTCAGCATGGAGCAGCCAGAGCCGCCAGTCAGCATGGAGCAGCCAGAGCCGCCAGTCAGCATGGAGCAGCCAGAGCCGCCAGTCAGCATGGAGCAGCCAGAGCCGCCAGTCAGCATGGAGCAGCCAGAGCCGCCAGTCAGCATGGAGCAGCCAGAGCTGCCAGTCAGCCAGGATCCGCTATTCAGCCAGGATCTTCCAGATCCGCCAGTCAGCCAGGATCCGCCAGTCAGCCGGGATCTGCCAGAACTGCCAGCCAGCCGGGATCTGCCAGAGCCAACTACCTGCCTGGGCTTCCTCTCAGTGCTGAGCTTCCTCTCAGTGCTGAGCTTCCTCTCAGTGCTGAGCTTCCTCTCAGTGCTGAGCTTCCTCTCAGTGCTTAGCTACCCCTCAGTCCCGAGCTGTCCCTCTGTCCCGAGATGTCCCTCTGTCCCGAGCTGTCCCTCTGTCCCGAGCTGCCCCTCTGTCCCGAGCTGCCATTAAGGAGGGTCGCCTATCTAGGGACGCTAAGGAGGTGGACTAAGACTATTATGGAGTGGGGTCCACGTCCAGCGCCAGATCCGCCACCGCGGACAGATGCCCACCCACAGCCTCCCCTATAGGTTTAGGTTGTGCATCCGGAGTCCGCACCGGATGCCGGGGTACTGTCACGTTCTGACCATCGTTCGTGTGTGTTTTCCTTGTTTTAGTGTTGGTCAAGACGTGAGCTGGGTGGGCATTCTATGTTGGATGTCTTGTTTGTCTATTTCTATGTCTGTCCTGATATGGTTCTCAATCAGAGGCAGGTGTTAGTCATTGTCTCTGATTGGGAACCATATTTAGGTAGCCTGGGTTTCACTGTGTGTTGGTGGGTGATTGTCCTTGTTCCTGTCTGTGTTATTTTGCACTAGTTTAGGCTGTTTTGATTTTCACATTACGTTTATTGTTTTTGTACAGTTCGTGTTTCATCATTAATTAAATAAACATGGATCGCAATAGCCCCACTGCATTTTGGTCCGACTCTACTTCACCCAAAGAAAACCGTTACATAAAGATACACTGGTTCTTAATGCAACCGCTGTGTCAGATTGTTTTTAAACGTTACGGAAAAAGCCTAACATTGCAATAATCTGAGACGGCGCTCAGACGTAATCACCATGTTGGAGTCAACAGAAATACGAAATTACAACATAAATATTCCCTTACCTTTGATGATCTTTCATCAGAATGTAATGCAAGGAGGCCTAGTTCCACAATAAATCGTTGTTTTGTTCCATAATGTCCAATACTAGTGTCCAAGTAGCTGCATTTGCTATCACTTTCAGCTCACGTGCCCAGAAACTGACTGCTGGTCCAAGATAACTTGCACGAAAACTTCCAAAAGATATATTCCAGGTCGAATAAACTGGTCAAACTAAGTAGAGAATCAATCTTCAGGATGTTATTATCATATGTATCCAATAACGTTCCAACCGGATCATACGTTTTCATCTGGGGCCGAATGGAACAGCCGTAGCACCCACAGAGAAATGCGCCACAAAAAATTGGCATTTTGGTCAAAGTTCACAGCAAATGCTCCATTACACTTTCTAATGAATGAGGACATCTAGTGGAAGGCGTAGGAAGTGCTTCCAGATCCATATCTTGTTGGGAAAGGAGGGGGCGATGACGTCAAAGTTGCCCCAGCTTTCAGATTTTCACTTCTTGTTTGGAAGATTGCCTGCCCTATGAGTTCTGTTATACTCACAGACATAATTCAAACAGTTTTAGAAACTTCAGAGTGTTTTCTATCCAATAGTAATATATATAATATGCATATATTAGCAATCTAGGACAGAGTTTGATGCAGTTCACTATGGGCACGCAATTCATCCAAAGTGAAAATACTGCCCCCTATCCTCAACAAGTTAAAGAGCAACGATTCCAATATGTGCAGGTAATTGCTTTACTGTACAGACTTTTTACAGTATGTAGAGTATGGCCCATCTCTCCAGCATATCAATACAGAACTGTATAGTAATGTGATACAGTATCTGCAGTACACAATCTTTCCTTCCATTACATTAGTACAGTACTGTATTTGTAGTACAGTAAATTGTTTGTGTTTTTACTTCTTCATTGAATCTTTGAGCTGGATGTCATGGCTGACCCGCAGGAGTACATCTTCATTGACGAGGCAGGGTTCAACCTAACAAAAAGACGCAAAAGGGGGTGCAACATCATTGGTCACCGTGCCGTCATACAAGTTCCTGACCAGAGGTGAGGAACGTCACCCTATGTGCAGCAATCAGCAATTGTTGGGTCCTCCACCGCCATTTCTAAGTGGGTCCAACACGGCACAACTCCTTCAATTTCTAGATCAGCTGCATAATAACAATTAAACAGGAAGGGGAGCCAGGGCAACCAGAACCAATAAGTTGTCATTTGGGAGAACATGAGTTTCCATCGGACTGCTCTGGTTCAATGAACCCCAGGTTCACCGTTCTTTTTTCGCCAGCATATTCCCCATTTCTGAATCTGATTGAGGAATGTTTTCTCAGCATGGCGGTGGAGAGTGTATGACAGCAACTCCTACGCACAGCAACACCTCCTGGAGGCAATGGTGGACGCCTGTGGTGATGTCTGTGGAGTCTACCAGAGTTTTCTAAAGCACACAAAGGCATTTTTCCTTACGCTGTCTGGCAAGAGCAAACATAATGCGTGACGCTGATGAGATATTATGGCCTGACCTAGACCTGAGACAAGATGACGAGAACGCTGATGCTGAGTAACCTGTACATTTGCTACATTTGGAAATAAAGCTTTTGGAATTTGGGTATTTTGCTGTACATGGACGCTTCCTTACATAATTAGTCAGTGTGACATTTCATGCTTAGTCAGTGACATTTCAAAGGTCAGGTTTTTGAACAAAACAGCATATATAGTAGTATTCCCTTATCCACTAATGTAAGAGGTATTTATTACAGTAGTACTCCCTTATCCACTAATGTAAGAGGTATTTATTACAGTAGTACTCCCTTATCCACTAATGTAAGAGGTATTTATTACAGTAGTACTCCCTTATCCACTAATGTAAGATGTATTTATTACAGTAGTACTCCCTTATCCACTAATGTAAGAGGTATTTATTACAGTAGTACTCCCTTATCCACTAATGTAAGAGGTATTTATTACAGTAGTACTCCCTTATCCACTAATGTAAGAGGTATTTATTACAGTAGTACTCCCTTATCCACCAATGTAAGAGGTATTTATTACAGTAGTACTCCCTTATCCACTAATGTAAGAGGTATTTATTAGAGTAGTACTCCCTTATCCACTAATGTAAGAGGTATTTATTACAGTAGTACTCCCTTATCCACTAATGTAAGAGGTATTTATTACAGTAATGTTTTGAATGTCTCTCACCAGGGTGTTCCTGAAAGGGTTATCTGGATAGTCAGTGCTGTGATTTTAAAGTTTCCAATTATTTCTCTGAAAACCTATTCTAAACATTTTGGTAGCAGTGTTTTGAATGAATCCCTCCAGTGTATAACAGTCATGTAGTCTGTGTTTCTGACAGCTTGTGTGTGTTGTCTGAGGGCAAAGTTTTAAATGTGACCCAGAAGTTAGAGGTTTGTACCGTTGGGTGTTTTTTTACATTGTGTGTGAAGAATTTAGAAAATTATGAGTTGTTCAAGGAATTGTCTTAGCAATTGATTAACTCTTAAACTTGTGTTTTTGCAACAAACCTCTACATACAAACCATCAAATGATTAGTTCTTATGCACGCCAACTACACACGGGTGACGAATGTAAAACACTATCTTGTGTCTTTTGCATGTTCAGGGGAGTCCACGGCAGTTTGTCATAGCACTCACACGTACATGTATGTGCACAAATATATACAGTATGTATGCATATTCAGTATACCACGTGGAGCGGAACAGGTGAACCCAAGAGCAGACTCAGACGACGAGACTTGGATGAGGTAACCAAGGTAACCAAGGTATTTATTGCAACATGGGAAAGAGTGCAGGCCAGGGAAGCCCGGGCGGGTTGTCGGAAACCAGGTGCGGAGGCTGAGGCTGGAGGGAGAGGGGTTGAGACAGGGTAAGCAGGTCTGGAGTGGAATCCCGGACAGAGTAGCAGGATGAGGAGATGTGGGACTGGAGACAGGGACCAGTCAGAGCAGACAGAACTGTAGCGGAGAGGAAAACGGCATCAGGTGAGGAAACCAGGAACAAACGGAGTATTTGTAGAGGTCTTGATTATGGAACAGGTTGCAGCTGGTGGCGATCTACTCTGACTCCAGCACACCTGTCTCCGCCCACACACACACACATACATACATACACACTCACAGAGAGGGAGAGAACACTGGGGGAGTGGAGGCAGGTCAAGGAGACACAGGATGAGCACTAGAGCAGATCTGACAATATACTTACACTATAAACAGAAATGTATTTCTTAAAACATTGTATTTTCATCCAGATTTCAGGATGATCAGTAACAGACAAAACAAATAAACAAATAGGCTTGTCCTCCTCCTCCTCCTCCTTGTCCTCTTCTCCTCCTCCTCCTCATCTCTCTCTTCCTCTAACTCTCTCTCCAAAAATGGCCTCCGTTTTTGTCCAAACCAAGAAAGCCAACCTGAAACCTATTTATAGTGCTCGATCTCTGATTTCAGAGTGAAGAAATTAGCTATAAGTGTTGTCACATGTCAGCACTGGTTGTAGGTAATCGGTAAATGAGTGTGCCATTTGGAGTGACAGTGTTTTCCAAACGAAACACAAGACCTGTTCATTTTGAATGACATGTCTAATGTAGAGAACTAGTGTTTTGCAAAAAGTGTTTTACAATTGCAAACTGAGTGTAGAGCAGATAATGGGCTTGCAGTTTTGCAGACCTGGTCTGAAGATTAGGTGAATGAGTTAATGGTTTCACTGAGTGTTCCTCAAGTACCACGTTTAGTTTGTAAGCAATTGTAAAAAAAAAAAAAAAAAAAAAAAAACGTAAGCTTTAAATGGCTTTTGGTTGACTAGTGTTTGATGAAGTACTGCAGTGCCTACCATCACCTCCACCTTAACGAGGTCCAAACACGTTGCCACCTGGCCACAACTAACGCAGAAGCCATACCTGCAATACACTTACATTTTGTATCAACTCTACTTAAATCTCACTCCTTCAAACATATAACGTATGGCAAAGGTAACATGTTTCACAATAAAAGTCCTAACAAAATAGAGGCCTTACGCTAACTGACGTGAAGGCAGGTGATTGTTGTTCATCATTTATTCATGATGACTCACTATAAACTAGGGGGAAATATAGATAGTTTCCTTCCTCTTCAGGAAGCAGAGTGATTCAGATGGTAAGGCTGTTTTCATGTCTTCCACAGCTGTTTGTGTGGTGGTAATGGGGAAGAGACACCTGCTAGACATTATGAAGTTCATCAATCAGTCTCTTCTGGCTTCTCCTCCGCCCCTCCAGACATTTAGATGATTCCCCAAGATGGTGATGGAACTAACTCATTATAACTCAGTATAACTCAGTATAAAAGTCTGAAGAAAATTCCTTTGGATTGAAGGAATCCCTGAACAGTAAAAGTATCTGCCTGCCTGCCTGCCTGCCTGCCTGCCTGCCTGCCTGCCTGCCTGCCTGCCTGCCTGTCTGTCTGTCTGTCTGTCTGTCTGTATGCGTGAGTGTGAACTGTACTTTATTCAGGCTGAAATTTAACTCTGAGAATCTGTACGGCTTTCCCCTAGCGAGGTTGAGAGAACGGAGTGAGAGACTGAAGACCCGCGAGGTTGAGAGAACGGAGTGAGAGACTGAAGACCCGCGAGGTTGAGAGAACGGAGTGAGAGACTGAAGACAGACAACTTCACTTTTATCTTCAAATGCTGTAAATGGAATTAATTCTCTTTGTTCCGTCTCTTATCCTGTGAAAGGAAAAAAGGTTTCATGAGAAATTCTAATTCCATAGGCTTCTAGGCCTGTTTTGGTCATAGATTCACATTTATAGATTCATGCTTTGTCAAGTAATGCTTGTTGAATCTGTATAACTTAAGTTTATGCCTTGTATGTGAATCTATTCATTTTGCAAAGTAATACTTGCACTTGCATTCGCTTCTCATGACCATTTCTTGATCTTAGTCAGCTAAACTCAGAATACTTGATAACACGTGGTTTTACTATAATATTACAGTTGTTCCCAGTTGTTTACACACTAAAGCTGGCCCATGAGGCACAATGACCCAAATCTTTCACTCATTTAGCAGAACCAGACACCAAATCTGAATTACTACAGGCACGTGTTTTGCTTTACACTCAGATTGCAATTTTATAACAAACATTCGGCAAAACACAACACACAATACTCGACCTTTGGCCAAACCTTCACGACTAAAATCTCCTGTGTGCAAATGAAAAGCAAAACTGTTCCACAAGCTAAGCTCAGTTACCATTTGATCACTTTGCATGTGCAAACACTAACTGCGGAAATGTTCACTTTGCAATCAAAAGGCTACAGGTGAGTACTCCTGTGTTTGGAGAACAATGGAAGCAAACTTAGCAGAGAGAGGGGGGGAAGTGGAGGTGGAGGAAGACCACGAACACAGACAGTACTTTCTTATGAAATTCGGGCGACCCTGGTGGACCATGCGGTCAACCATTGTTTGATCGTGAGAGAGACTTGGGTATAGAGTGCAGCTCAATCTGAGCGGCTTCAACGTAGCATCCACTGAGTATTTACTGCAGACATTGGACCTCTCTACTACTCGACAGCAGTACAACATAAAGCACAGTAAAGACTGTAGATTCTAATACACACTGTAAGTGAAACCAAAGTCAATGTTTCATATATTACTGTATGTATGAAATGGGGAGCTATATTTCTTTGTAACATGTTTATCTTGTATACTGTATTACTGTAGTGTTTACTGTACTGTGTGCTATTTGGTTTTTGTAGAACTGAAAGACGAGCACCACGCACGCGGTGGTAGAACGCGTCTATTTACAGATGAACAGGAGGTTGCCTTTGTGCAAATGGTAGTTGAAAATAATGACATAAGACTGCGAGAAATCCATCAACAGAACACTGAAAACCCTGCAATAACATCAGAGTGAGCTCCTCAACCACAGCCCCCATCCTTAACAAACACAATCTTCCATAACATCAGAGTGAGCTCCTCAACCAAACCCACATCCTTAACAAACACCATCTTCCACAACATCAGAGTGAGCTCCTCAACCAAACCCACATCCTTAACAAACACCATCTTCCACAACATCAGAGTGAGCTCCTCAACCAAACCCACATCCTTAACAAACACCATCTTCCACAACATCAGAGTGAGCTCCTCAACCACAGCCCCCATCCTTAACAAACAACATCTTCCATAACATCAGAGTGAGCTTCTCAACCACAGCCCCCATCCTTAACAAACAACATCTTCCACAACATCAGAGTGAGCTCCTCAACCACAGCCCCCATCCTTAACAAACACCATCTTCCACAAAATCAGAGTGAGCTCCTCAACCAAACCCACATCCTTAACAAACAACATCTTCCATAACATCAGAGTGAGCTCCTCAACCACAGCCCCCATCCTTAACAAACACCATCTTCCACAACATCAGAGTGAGCTCCTCAACCAAACCCACATCCTTAACAAACACCATCTTCCACAACATCAGAGTGAGCTCCTCAACCACAGCCCCCATCCTTAACAAACAACATCTTCCAAAACATCAGAGTGAGCTCCTCAACCACAGCCCCCATCCTTAACAAACAACATCTTCCATAACATCAGAGTGAGCTCCTCAACCACAGCCCCCATCCTTAACAAACATCTTCCACAACATCATAGTGAGCTCCTCAACCACAGCCCCCATCCTTAACAAACAACATCTTCCATAACATCAGAGTGAGCTCCTCAACCACAGCCCCCATCCTTAACAAACAACATCTTCCATAACATCCGAGTGAGCTCCTCATCCACAGCCCCCATCCTTAACAAACACCATCTTCCACATTATCAGAGTGAGCTCCTCAACCACAGCCCCCATCCTTAACAAACAACATCTTCCATAACATCATAGTGAGCTCCTCAACCACAGCCCCCATCCTTAACAAACAACATCTTCCACAACATCAGAGTCAGCTCTTCAACCACAGCCCCCATCCTTAACAAACACCATCTCTCATAACATCAGAGTGAGCTCCTCAACCACAGCCCCCATCCTTAACAAACACATCTTCCATAACATCAGAGTGAGCTCCTCAACCACAGCCCCCATCCATAACAAACAAAATCTTCCATAACATCAGAGTGAGCTCCTCAACCATAGCCCCCATCCCTAACAAACACCATCTTCCATAACATCAGAGTGAGCTCCTCAACCACAGCCCCCATCCTTAACAAACATCTTCCACAACATCATAGTGAGCTCCTCAACCACAGCCCCCATCCTTAACAAACAACATCTTCCATAACATCAGAGTGAGCTCCTCAACCACAGCCCCCATCCTTAACAAACAACATCTTCCATAACATCAGAGTGAGCTTCTCAACCACAGCCCCCATCCTTAACAAACAACATCTTCCATAACATCAGAGTGAGCTCCTCAACCACAGCCCCCATCCTTAACAAACAACATCTTCCATAACATCAGAGTGAGCTCCTCAACCACAGCCCCCATCCTTAACAAACAAAATCTTCCACAACATCAGAGTGAGCTCCTCAACCACAGCCCCCATCCTTAACAAACAACATCTTCCATAACATCCGAGTGAGCTCCTCATCCACAGCCCCCATCCTTAACAAACACCATCTTCCACATTATAAGAGTGAGCTCCTCAACCACAGCCCCCATCCTTAACAAACACCATCTTCCATAACATCAGAGTGAGCTCCTCAACCAAACCCACATCCTTAACAAACACCATCTTCCACAACATCAGAGTGAGCTCCTCAACCAAACCCACATCCTTAACAAACACCATCTTCCACAACATCAGAGTGAGCTCCTCAACCACAGCCCCCATCCTTAACAAACAACATCTTCCATAACATCAGAGTGAGCTTCTCAACCACAGCCCCCATCCTTAACAAACAACATCTTCCACAACATCAGAGTGAGCTCCTCAACCACAGCCCCCATCCTTAACAAACACCATCTTCCACAACATCAGAGTGAGCTCCTCAACCAAACCCACATCCTTAACAAACAACAACTTCCATAACATCAGAGTGAGCTCCTCAACCACAGCCCCCATCCTTAACAAACAACATCTTCCAAAACATCAGAGTGAGCTCCTCAACCACAGCCCCCATCCTTAACAAACATCTTCCACAACATCATAGTGAGCTCCTCAACCACAGCCCCCATCCTTAACAAACAACATCTTCCATAACATCAGAGTGAGCTCCTCAACCACAGCCCCCATCCTTAACAAACAACATCTTCCATAACATCCGAGTGAGCTCCTCATCCACAGCCCCCATCCTTAACAAACACCATCTTCCACATTATCAGAGTGAGCTCCTCAACCACAGCCCCCATCCTTAACAAACAACATCTTCCATAACATCATAGTGAGCTCCTCAACCACAGCCCCCATCCTTAACAAACAACATCTTCCACAACATCAGAGTCAGCTCTTCAACCACAGCCCCCATCCTTAACAAACACCATCTCTCATAACATCAGAGTGAGCTCCTCAACCACAGCCCCCATCCTTAACAAACACATCTTCCATAACATCAGAGTGAGCTCCTCAACCACAGCCCCCATCCATAACAAACAAAATCTTCCATAACATCAGAGTGAGCTCCTCAACCATAGCCCCCATCCTTAACAAACACCATCTTCCATAACATCAGAGTGAGCTCCTCAACCACAGCCCCCATCCTTAACAAACATCTTCCACAACATCATAGTGAGCTCCTCAACCACAGCCCACATCCTTAACAAACAACATCTTCCATAACATCAGAGTGAGCTCCTCAACCACAGCCCCCATCCTTAACAAACAACATCTTCCATAACATCAGAGTGAGCTTCTCAACCACAGCCCCCATCCTTAACAAACAACATCTTCCATAACATCAGAGTGAGCTCCTCAACCACAGCCCCCATCCTTAACAAACAACATCTTCCATAACATCAGAGTGAGCTCCTCAACCACAGCCCCCATCCTTAACAAACAAAATCTTCCACAACATCAGAGTGAGCTCCTCAACCACAGCCCCCATCCTTAACAAACAACATCTTCCACAACATCATAGTGAGCTTATCAACCACAGCCCCCATCCTTAACAAACACCATCTTCCATAACATCAGAGTGAGCTCCTCAACCACAGCCCCCATCCTTAACAAACAACATATTCCATAACATCAGAGTGAGCTCCTCAACCACAGCCCCCATCCTTAACAAACACCATCTTCCATAACATCAGAGTGAGCTCCTCAACCACAGCCCCCATCCTTAACAAACAACATCTTCCATAACATTAGAGTGAGCTCCTCAACCACAGCCCCCATCCTTAACAAACAACATCTCCGGAGAAGCAAATCTACAGAGTCCCACTTAAAAGCAATGAATAAGTGCAAGTAAGTAATGAACTAGTATTACACTCTTGAAACATTAGAGATTCATTGATGTCTCCAGTGAACTTTACTCTACAGCAATTACAGTATTTACTGTCATTTCAGAAAATCATGGAGTTGGATGCAAGTTCCATCCCCAAGGGACTCCGATTCATAGATGAGGCTGGATTTATTATTTTTTTTAAATACGAGGAGATTAAATAACATTATTGGTCAACGCACCATCATTGAGATACCTGGCTAGCGCTGGGGAAATGTCATCATGTGTACAGCTATGAGCCGCAATGGGGTCCTCCACCGCCACCGTCACCGCCACCGCCACACTTACATGACAACCTTTTCAACCAGAGCAGAGCAGGGCCAGGTGATCCTGAGCAGAAAATGTATGTTCCATCGGGCTGCTCAGGTTCGTAACTAGTTCCATGACCATCCCAGGTTTACAATTCTCTATCTCCCACCATATTCCCCATTTCTGAACCCCATTGAGGAGTTGTTTTCAGCATGGTGGTGGAAGGTGTATGATCGCAAACCCCATGAACGTATGGCCCTTCTCCAGGCAATGGAGGAGGCCTGTGGTGACAGACCAGCAGAGTCCTGTCAGGGGTAGATGTGTCTTGCCAGAAGATATTTCCCCCACTTTCTGGCCAAGGAGAATATCGCCTGCAATGTTGATGAAAGTGTGTGGCCGGACCAAAACAGACCTGCCTGATTTTGTTCCAGCAATGGAGTATTTGTTTCTTGACTTATGATTTTACTGTATTTTGACAGTTTCTTTGTCTTTACAATTGATCTAACATACAGTACAGTAGTGGCTCCTAAGTGGTGCAGCAGTCTATTTCATTGCATTTATACGAGTACTCAGAAACACTGAGGATCCGCCCCTTTTTTTTCCAAATTTTCACCTAATATGCCATACCCAAATCTAACTGCCTGTAGCTCAGGCCCTGAACCAAGGATATGTATATTCTTGGTCCCATTTGAAAGGAAACATTTTGATGTTTGTGGAAATGTGAACGTAATGTAGGAGAATGTAACACATTAGATCTGGTAAAAGATAATACAAAGAAAAAAAAAAAACCTTCTTTAGTTTTTTTATGTACCATCATATTTGAAATGCAAGAGAAAGGCCATAATGTATTATTCCAGCGAAGGCGCAATTTAGATTTTGGCCACTAGATGGCAGCAGTGTATGTGCTACATTTTAGACTCATCCAATGAACCATTGCATTTCTGTTGAACATTTTGTATCAAGATGTGCCTCATTTGTTTATTAAATAAATAAAAACTGTACAAATAGTCCAATTTTTCTTCCTTTGCACATGCAAAATATATTTACAGTATGTTTGCATTTTTACTGTATGTGTCCTACAGTATAGTGATTGATATGAATTGAGTCATGTGGAAATAAAACGTATTTGTGTTCCTTTCTTCTTTGAGTATACAAAAACAATATAAAGTATAACAACAAAATCTTAGTCTTTACACTGAAATAGGTTCTGATAGTAGTGCTTTGAATATGTCACATTAGTGTGATCTCTGTTGTCATTAAGTTTGTCTAATTTGTATGCACAGTTTCATTTTGAGCAGAGAGTATCTGATTTTTATTTGCTGTGTTTCATTTTGCAAGATGTCTGTGGGGTTTTGGGAGATTGGCTAATTGTTTAGTCTTTTGAGTTTTTCGTACCGAGATGTAGTTTCCGCAAATGCATGTTAACAATTGGGAAAAACTGTAAGTGGAGTCACATGGTCCGATTTATTAAATGTTAATTGTTAAATATTACTTAGCCCTATGGTAAATGGCGACCATGACATGATATGTTACTAATAATATGGGCTAATCTGCAGTTTATTCCATTAGTTTCCCAGATATATAACAAAAACATACCTGATGGAGAATATGCAAGCAACCATTTTGTTTTGTTATGAGACTGGTCCTCTATCAATGATCTGGGGCAATAGCTCATCAAAAGAGGTAAGAGATGTCTTACATTTGATTCGAATAGGGATGAAATGTTTCAGTACTGGTAATATATTGGCACTTACAAAAAAACGTAAGAGGATGTTAATTCTAGAGCTGGCTATGTTTTTACTGGGGACACATGAATTGCAACGCACAAACTAGAAATGAACATGATACCAGTGTGAAGTTTCAGAGGAACTCAGAGCGCAAAATAAAGTAGTTGTAGTACGACCTCCAACTAAGTTAAACATTAACTTACAAAGTCATTTCTGGTCTAAAGAAACCAAGATTGAACTCTTTGGTCTGAGTGTCATGTCTGGAGGAAACCTGGCACCATCTCTACGGTGAAGCATGGTGGCGGCAGCATCATGCTGTGGAGATGTTTTTCAGTGGCTGGGACTGGGAGACAAGTCAGTCAGGATGGAGGGAAAGATGAATGGAGCAAAGTACAGAGAGCTCCTTGATGAAAACCTCAGGACCTCAGAATGGGGGCAAATATTCACCCTCCAACAGGACAACGACCTTAAGCACACGTTGCCAAGACAACGCTGGAGTGGCTTCGGACAAGTCTTGGAATGTCCTTGAGGGGCCCAGCCAGAGACAGGACATGAACCCGATCAGACATCTATGGAGAGACCTGAAAATAGCTGTGCAGTAACGCTCCCCATCCAACCTGACAGAGATTGAGAGGATCTGCAGAGAAGAATGGGAGAAACTCCCCAAATACAGGTGTGCCAAGTTTGTAACGTCATACTCAAGAAGACTTGAGGCTGTAATCGCTGCCAAAGGTACTTCAACAAAGTACTGAGTGATGGGTCTGAATACTTAGGTAAATGTGATATATATATATATTTTTGTATATATATATATATATATATATATATATATATATATATATATATATATATAAATGTGTATTTTCTTTCTTCTAAAAGACTGTTTTTGCATTGTCATTATGGGGTATAGTGTGTTGTATTATAATGAATGAATGAATTTTAGAATAAGGCTGTAACAACAAAATGTGGAAAAAGTCAAGGGGGCTGAATACTTTCCGAATGCACTGTACACTATATGCTGTAGGGAATGGCGTGCCATTTGGCGTGCCCTATGTGGTAACTTCTGAGTTACCTTTTCAAAACTAGATGCAGGATGTCCCTAGACACTGACCTAAGATCAATTTAACATTCATGGCCTGGTTGCAAAAAACATCCTAAATGTTTCTCGTAACGGTTTGCATCAAGGAATACATTTCCCTTACTTAATTAAGGGAATTGTTTAAGGGTTTTGCATAGAGAATGAGTATACTCTGGTTACCATGTCAACGGCCTGATTCACTGTCTAATGCTAAATGTTTCCTCAAAAGATTGCTTTCATTTTGTGACATAATAAAATACTACTACTATCAAGAAAGGATAACCAAATTGCTTCAAAAGATAATAAACCAAGATGTTTACAGTTACTTTTTTCTCTCGACTTGTTTATATTACTTTCTAGTAAGTCAAGCTAGCTTAGAGAGTAGCTATAGCGAACTAGCCAGCTAGCTTTGTAGCCAATGATTATGCACCTTCCATTGTTTAACAAAGTAGCTAGCTAGCTAGCTAGCTTAGATAGTAGCTATAGCGAACTAGCCAGCTAGCTTTGTAGCCAATGATTATGCACCTTCCATTGTTTAACTAAGTAGCTAGCTAGCTAGCTAGCTTAGAGAGTAGCTAAAGCGAACTAGCCAGCTAGCTTTGTAGCCAATGATTATGCACCTTCCATTGTTTAACTAGCTAGCTAGCTAGTTGATGTTTTTATTTTGTGACCAGAGCAGATGAAAACATTGTTCGCCTCCACAAATGCTGATTACATTGATATCCATACTGAATGACGCAGTTAAATGACCTCATGGGCAATCTTAACTTTTTCAATTCATTTGAGGGGGAAATTCACATTAAAATGTGTTGTGCAACTGACTTATTAAAGTTAGGGAAACTTTAAGGGTAAGGAAAATTAATTTAAGATGTTATATGCAACCAGGCTACTCTTCAAATCCATCTCCTCTTCTCCCTTCCTCTCCTTCTCTCTTCCTCTCCTTCTCTCCTCCTCTTTTCCTCCTGATCACCTCCTCCCCTCCTCATCAACTCCTCCTCTCTTCCTCTCCTCCTTTCTGCCTCACAGCTCCTTATCTCTTCCTCTCCTACTCTCTTCAGGGTGCTCTTCCCCTGTCTGTCTCTCGGTCTCTCTCTCTCTCTCTCTCTCTCTCTCTCTCCGTGTCTGTTGACAGGAGTTCATCTCAATTGGTGAAGTCTAGCCACTCCATTACCCCGGTAGGGGTCTGAGATAGGAAGAACCATCTCTCGCTCTCTCTCTCTCTCTCTCTCTCTCTCTCTCTCTCTCTCACACACACACACACACACACACACACACACACACACACACACACACACACACACACACACACACACACACACACCCGACCTCTCCATTTGTTGATGATGGACAGGGAGAGGTTACTGTACACACAGCCCATCACTTCATCCCTAATCAATGTCCCTAATCAGTGTTGTCCATGACCGTGTCTTCAGTCCTGTCTGTCTCTGACTCTTCCATGAGACAGAACTCAGAGGGTTGATTGCTGAACACACACCAGTCCCAGCTTTAATAGCTTTCTTCCACCGCACCCCAACAACCTAACGGCCGCCCGCCAAGTCAATTGACTGTATTACATGTGTAATTGAAGAGTACTGACTGACAGATTCTTAACGTGTCATGGAAGCGTAGCTTCCCCCACCCACCACAAATACTAAGAGATAGATAGATACAGTAGCGCACACACACACATACACACACGCTCACACAGACACACACACACACACACATGCATACACACACGCTCACACAGACTCACGTGCACATGCACACATGCGCGCTCATGTCTCAGAGCAGGACACAGCCTCATAAAAATGTCAGAAAATGACATTAAATGACTCTGACATTCCATCACTTCCCCCGCCCATTTAATCAAGATCCATGGTCTATGAACGTGTGTGTGTCTCTGTCTGTGTGGCTTGAGTGTGTGTGTGTGTGTGTGTGTGTGTGTGTGTCTGTCTGTGTGGCTTGAGTGTGTGTGTGTGTGTGTGTGCGTGTGTGTGTGTGTGTGTGTGTGTGTGTGTGTGTGTGTGTGTGTGTGTGTGTGTGTGTGTGTGTGTGTGTGTGTGTGTGTGTGTGTGTGTGTGTGTGTGTGCGTGTGTGTGTGTGTGTGAGGAAAATCTTTGTGAATTAGTGCCTGTCACATCGTTAAATACTCCGTCCTCAAATATATGATCATGTTTCATCAAGCTGCACTCTGGGGTTCAATACACAATCTAACTCAAGGTCAGACCCCTCTTGGACCGAAGCCTCAGAAAACTCCTGCGTTAGAGCTTTAGCCTGGAGGAACGAGATGGCAGCCGGCTAAGAAAAGTGATGAATTCAGACAAAAATATGTCAGAAAGAAACATTTCTTCCCCCAAACTAGTAACAATTTACTAATCATTTTTTTTTTTAAACATTTTTATAATTACAACCAAAAGTACCAATAAAGGTACTAGAATACAAAAAGCAGTAAACTCAAAGACACAAAGACACAAAGACACAGTCTAGATGTAGGCTGGACACAGTCTAGATGTAGGCTGGACACAGTCTAGATGTAGGCTGGACACAGTCTAGATGTAGGCTGGACACAGTCTAGATGTAGGCTAGACACAGTCTAGATGTAGGCTGGACACAGTCTAGATGTAGGCTGGACACAGTCTATATGTAGGCTGGACACAGTCTAGATGTAGGCTGGACACAGTCTAGATGTAGGCTAGACACAGTCTAGATGTAGGCTGGACACAGTCTAGATGTAGGCTGGACACAGTCTATATGTAGGCTGGACACAGTCTAGATGTAGGCTGGACACAGTCTATATGTAGGCTGGACACAGTCTATATGTAGGCTGGACACAGTCTAGATGTAGGCTGGACACAGTCTAGATGTAGGCTGGACACAGTCTAGATGTAGGCTGGACACAGTCTAGATGTAGGCTGGACACAGTCTATATGTAGGCTGGACACAGTCTAGATGTAGGCTGGACACAGTCTAGATGTAGGCTGGACACAGTCTAGATGTAGGCTGGACACAGTCTAGATGTTAGCAGGACACAGTCTAGATGTAGGCTGGACACAGTCTAGATGTAGGCTGGACACAGTCTAGATGTAGGCTGGACACAGTCTAGATGTAGGCTGGACACAGTCTAGATGTAGGCTGGACACAGTCTAGATGTAGGCAGGTGACAGTCTAGATGTAGGCTGGACACAGTCTAGATGTAGGCTGGACACAGTCTAGATGTTAGCAGGACACAGTCTAGATGTAGGCTGGACACAGTCTAGATGTAGGCTGGACACAGTCTAGATGTAGGCTGGACACAGTCTAGATGTAGGCTGGACACATTCTAGATGTAGGCTGGACACAGTCTAGATGTTAGCAGGACACAGTCTAGATGTAGGCTGGACACAGTCTAGATGTAGGCTGGACACAGTCTAGATGTAGGCTGGACACAGTCTAGATGTTAGCAGGACACAGTCTAGATGTAGGCTGGACACAGTCTAGATGTAGGCTGGTCACAGTCTAGATGTAGGCTGGACACAGTCTAGATGTAGGCTGGACACAGTCTAGATGTAGGCTGGACACAGTCTAGATGTAGGCTGGACACAGTCTAGATGTAGGCTGGACACAGTCTAGATGTAGGCTGGACACAGTCTAGATATTAGCAGGACACAGTTTAGATATTGGCAAGACACAGTCTAGATGTAGGCTGGACACAGTCTAGACGTCAGCAGGACACAGTTTAGATATTGGCAGGACACAGTCTAGATGTAGGCTGGACACAGTCTAGATATCAGCAGGACACAGTCTAGATGTCAGCAGGACACAGTCTAGATATCAGCAGGACACAGTCTAGATGTCAGCAGGACATAGTCTAAATGTCAGCAGGACACAGTCTAGATGTCAGCAGGACGGCCAAATGAAAAGATACAGTGACTGGGCCTACAGAGAAACATTTTGCAGGACATACAGTGGAAATATGGTGTCTTCAGAAAGGATCCACACCCCTTGAGTTATTCCACATTTTGTTGTGTTTAGATGGCTGTGTCTTTGCTATAAAGGTTCTCAGTTGCCATTATGTAAGCACTCTCGGAGTATTCATTTATAGACACTGAATTGATCTGAGAGTCAAACAGGGCTATGGTGAAGCTCATATAATTAAAGATGGACTTTGTGATAACTCTGACTTGTGTGTGGTAACTCTGACAGCCTGAACTCTAAATTGATTAAATATATATTTTGTGTCACCCATCTACACACAAATACTCCATAAAGAGAAAGTGAAAACATGTTATAAAAATCAAATATAGAATTTATATATAATTTACATAAGTATTCACACTCCTGAGTCAATACATGTTATAAAGGTTCTCAGTTGCCATTATGCAATACATGATAGAATACATGTTAGAATCACCTTTGGCAGCGATTACAACTGTCAGTCATTCTGGGTAAGTCTCTAAGAGCTTGTCAATATTGCCCAATATTCTTTTTCAAAATTCTTCAAGCCATGTCAAGTTGGTTGTTGATGATTGCTAGTCAGCCATTTTCAAGCCTTGCAGTAGATTTTCAAGCAGATTTAATAAGTCAAACCTTTAACTCCGGCCACTCAGGAACATTTACTGTCTTCTTCGTAAGCAACTGCAGTGTAGATTTAGTCTTGTGATTTAGGTTATTGTCCACTTTGACATTATGGGATATTGTGTGTAGGCCAATGAAAGAAAATCTCAATTTAATATTATTTTTAGAATTCAGGCTGTAACACAACAAAATGTGTAAAAAGTCAAGGGGTGTGAATACTTTCTGAAGGCACTGTACAGCACTATCAAAAGTCATTCATCTATCTGACAACACAACTCCCATGTTGACTCCACAGAACCTGCGCCGTTAGCAGCATTTACATAAGCCACTCACACACTCACTAGATGATTTATTATTTTTAAAAGGGCCAATTGGAGCCAAGGTGAGAGGAGAGGATGGTGGTAGCTAGCTGTCACCATGGTAACAGGGTCAGGAAGAGGTTAATGGGTTAGGACGGTTAGCGGAGCTGCTAAATTAGCCTCCGTGGCTCTACAGGGGTGACCGTGTCCCGTGGTGCCCTGGCCCCAATTGACCCCCCCCCCCTCCTGGGCTGACACCTCAGAAAACGCCTGCGTTAGTACTTTAGCCTGGAGGAACGCGATGTAGCTGGCTAGGTGAAATAGTATCACAGACCACACATACAGACACACACAGAAAAATAATTTATGCACGCATACTGTCGTGGAAATTTCCTGTATTACCAAGTCATGAGAGAGCAAACCACACACAAGTCAGAGTTATCACAAAGTCCATGTTTAATTATATGAGCTTCACCATAGCCCTGTTTGACTCTCAGATCAATTCAGTGTCTATAAATGAATACTCTGAGAGTGCTTACATAATGGCAACTGAGAACCTTTATAGCAAAGACACAGCCATCTAAACTCACATGACAAATAACAGATCTTAGGAACCTTATACAAAGAACCTTTTACCAGAAAAAAGGAGAATCCTATAGCCAGACAGCGTTAGCTATAAATTATCCTTCAGTTTGCCATCTTAGACAAAGTTCTTATCTCGTTCTTGGTACCATTTAGGACCAAAACATTACCTGGCATATACAGTGCCTTGCGAAAGTATTCGGCCCCCTTGAACTTTGCGACCTTTTGCCACATTTCAGGCTTCAAACATAAAGATATAAAACTGTATGTTTTTGTGAAGAATCAACAACAAGTGGGACACAATCATGAAGTGGAACGACATTTATTGGATATTTAAAACTTTTTTAACAAATCAAAAACTGAAAAATTGGGCGTGCAAAATTATTCAGCCCCTTTACTTTCAGTGCAGCAAACTCTCTCCAGAAGTTCAGTGAGGATCTCTGAATGATCCAATGTTGACCTAAATGACTAATGATGATAAATACAATCCACCTGTGTGTAATCAAGTCTCCGTATAAATGCACCTGCACTGTGATAGTCTCAGAGGTCCGTTAAAAGCGCAGAGAGCATCATGAGGAACAAGGAACACACCAGGCAGGTCCGAGATACTGTTGTGAAGAAGTTTAAAGCCGGATTTGGATACAAAAAGATTTCCCAAGCTTTAAACATCCCAAGGAGCACTGTGCAAGCGATAATATTGAAATGGAAGGAGTATCAGACCACTGCAAATCTACCAAGACCTGGCCGTCCCTCTAAACAAGGAGAAGACTGATCAGAGATGCAGCCAAGAGGCCCATGATCACTTTGGATGAACTACAGCTGAGGTGGGAGACTGTCCATAGGACAACAATCAGTCGTATATTGCACAAATCTGGCCTTTATGGAAGAGTGGCAAGAAGAAAGCCATTTCTTAAAGATATCCATAAAAAGTGTCGTTTAAAGTTTGCCACAAGCCACCTGGGAGACACACCAAACATGTGGAAGAAGGTGCTCTGGTAAGATGAAACCAAAATTTAACTTTTTGGCAAGAATGCAAAACCACCATGTTTGACAGTGGGGATGTTGTGTTCAGGGTGATGAGCTGTGTTGCTTTTACGCCAAACATAACGTTTGGCGTAAAAGCAACACAGCTCATCACCCTGAACACACCATCCCCACTGTCAAACATGGTGGTGGCAGCATCATGGTTTGGGCCTGCTTTTCTTCAGCAGGGACAGGGAAGATGGTTAAAATTGATGGGAAGATGGATGGAGCCAAATACAGGACCATTCTGGAAGAAAACCTGATGGAGTCTGCAAAAGACCTGAGACTGGGACGGAGATTTGTCTTCCAACAAGACCATGATCCAAAACATAAAGCAAAATCTACAATGGTATGGTTCAAAAATAAACATATCCAGGTGTTAGAATGGCCAAGTCAAAGTCCAGACCTGAATCCAATCGAGAATCTGTGGAAAGAACTGAAAACTGCTGTTCACAAATGCTCTCCATCCAACCTCACTGAGCACGAGCTGTTTTGCAAGGAGGAATGGGAAAACATTTCAGTCTCTCGATGTGCAAAACTGATAGAGACATACCCCAAGCGACTTACAGCTGTAATCGCAGCAAAAGGTGGCGCTACAAAGTATTAACTTAAGGGGGCTGAATAATTTTGCACGCCCAATTTTTCTGTTTTTGATTTGTTAAAAAAGTTTGAAATATCCAACAAATGTCGTTCCACTTCATGCTTGTGTCCCACTTGTTGTTGATTCTTCACAAAAAAAATACAGTTTTATATCTTTATGTTTGAAGCCTGAAATGTGGCAAACGGTCGCAAAGTTCAAGGGGGCCGAATATATATAATACTGTATCTATGCACCGATTCCCACATCTGTTTCCTTCCAGACAAGTTTTGGAAATTGACCTTCACACCTTTTTCCTGCGAAACAAAACCTTGAGTGCCAATGTCACCTTGTAAAGCAGTGGTCACCAACTTGTCGATTGCAATCGACTGGTCAATCTTTACGGTGTTCCTAGTCAATCAACAAACATTTCTGTAGAAAAGCCAATGATAAAGGCTTAAGCCATCTTTTTGTTTTTGTGCTGCACAGCTGGTGGTAGGTCCACTTGATTCAGAAGCCCTGCGCACCGGGTAGGCAAGTTGTTCCTATTGTGAACCATTTAATGTCTGAAAAGACTCTGCCTACAAGGCAGGCCGGGAGATCTGTGGCTAAATCCAGTGCCCCTATGTTAGCCAATTACATTTCACCTTTATTTAACTTCTTATGGCTGGGTGGTAGTATTGAGTAGCTTGGATGAATAAGGTGCCCAGAGTAAACTGCCTGCTACTCAGTCCCAGTTGCTTATATATGCATATTATTAGTAGATGTGGATAGAAAACACTCTGTAGTTTCTAAAACTGTTTGAATTATGAGAGTCTGTGAGTATAACATAACTCATATGGCAGGCAAGAACCTGAGAAAAAATCCAACCAGGAAGTGGGAAATCTGAGGTTTGAAGTTTTTCAACTCTTTGCCTATCCAAGATACAGTATAAATTTGGTCCGATTGCACTTCCTAAGGTTTCCACTAGATGTCAACAGTGTTTAGAACCTTGTTTGAGGCTGTGAAGTAGGGGGGAATGAGAGCTGATTGAGTCAGGTGTCTGGCAGAGTGCTATGAGCTCATTCAGGCGAGCTCCTGTGAGAGGTAGCTGCGTTCCATCGCATTTCTAAAGACAAACGAATTCTCCGGTTGAAACATTATTGAATATTTATGTTAAAAACATCCTAAAGATTGATTTTATACATCGTTTGACATGTTTCAACGAACTGGAATGGAATTTTTTGACTTGACTTTTTTCACGACCTGCCTGTCGTGAATTTGGATTTGTGAACTCAAAAGAAGGTATTTGGACACAAATGATGGACTTTATCGAACAAAACAAACATTTATTGTGGAACTGGGATTCCTGGGAGTGCATTCTGATGAAGATCATCAAAGGTAAGTGAACATTTATAACGCTATTTCTGACTTTTACTGACTCCACAACATGCCGGATATCTGTATGGCTTGTTTTTGTGTCTGAGCGCCGTACTCAGATTATTGCATGGTGTGCATTTTCGGTAAAGCTTTTTTGAAATCTGACACAGCGGTTGCATTAATTACGGAGAAGTTTGTCTAAAGTTCCATGCATAACACTTGTATTTTCATCAACATTTATGATGAGTATTCCTGTAAATTGATGTGGCTCTCTGCAAAATCACCGGATGATTTGGAAGAAAAACATTACTGAACGTAATGCGCCAATGTAAACTGAGATTTTTGGATATAAATATGAACTTTATTGAACAAAACATATATGTATTGTGTAACATGCAGTCCTATGAGTGTCATCTGATGAAGATCATCAAAGGTTAGTGATTCATTTTATCTCTATTTCTGCTCTTTGTGACTCCTCTCTTTGGCTGGAAAAATGGCTGTGTTGTTTTGTGACTAGGTACTGACCTAATATAATCGTTTGTGGAGCTTTCGTCGTAAAGCCTTTTTGAAATCGGACACTGTGGCGTAATTAAAAACAAGTTTATCTTTAAGGATTTTAATTTTGAGATTTTTGGCGCCCTGCACTTTCACTGGCTGTTGCCATATCGATCCCGGTAGCGGGATCTAAGCCATAAAAAGTTTTAACTAGGTAAGACAATTAAGAAAAAAATATTATTTATAATTACGGCCAAACCCGGATGACGCTGGGCCACTTTGGCGTCGCCCCATGGGACTCCCAATCACGGCCGGGTGTGATACCGCCTGGAATCAAACCAGGGTCTGTAGTGACGCCTCTAGCACTGAGATGCAGTGCCTTAGACCGCTGCGCCACTCGGGAGCCCAAATCACTGTGTTTACAGCAAAGTTTGATACTAGCCTCCATGAAATTTTTACACTTTTAAAAACCATGACCAAAGAGAGACTGTCAAAGATTTCAGCAACGAGCTGCTGTTTTTATGAGTTTGTTTTTAATTCAGGACTCTCAAGACAGTTTTTATTCAACACTATTACAAAACATACAGTGGGGCAAAAATGCATTTAGTCAGCCACCAATTGTGCAAGTTCTCCCACTTAAAAATATGAGAGAGGCCTGTAATTTTCATCATAGGTACACTTCAACTATGACAGACAAAATAGTACATAGTCACAACTAAGGGCTTAGAGCTACAATTGTCATTGTGAAAATGTATGTCAAGTTATTTGTAACATCATTATAGTCCCAACTGGGAGAATGCTATTCATTGACTATAACTCAGATTTACGCAACCATAGTACCCCCAAAGCTCATCACTAAGCTAAGGATCCTGGGACTAAACACCTCCCTCTGCGACTGGATCCTAGACTTCCTGATGGGCCACCCCCAGGTGGTGAGGGTAGGGTGCAACACATCTGTCACGCTGATCCTCAACTCTAGAGATCCCCAGGGGTGCGTGCTCAGTCCCCTCCTGTACTCCCTGTTCACCCACGACTGCATGGCCAGGCATGACTCCAACACCATCATTACGTTTGCAGATGACACAACAGTGGTAGGCCTGATCACCGACAACGACGAGACAGTCTATAGGGAGGAGGTCAGAGACCTGGCTGGGTGGTGCCAGAATAACAACCTATCCCTCATCATAACCAAGACAAAGGAGATGATTGTAGACTACAGGAAAAGGAGCACAGAGCACGCCCCCATTCTCATCGACGAGGCTGTATTGGTGCAGGTTGAGAGCTTCAAGTTCCTTGGTGTCCACATCAACAACAAACTAGAATGGTCAGAACACACCAAGAAGACAGTTGTAAAGAGGGCGAGACAAAGCCTATTCCCCCCTCAGGAAACTAAAAAGATTTGGCATGGGTCCTGAGATCCTCGAACGGTCCAACAGCTGCAACATCGAGAGCATGGTTGCATCACTGCCTGGTACAGCAATTGCTCGGCCTCTGACCGCAAGGCACTACAGAGGGTAGGAAGGGAGGAGAAAAATGGAGTCGTGATCTGATTTGCCGAAGGGAGGGTGGGGGAGGGCCTTGTAGGCATCTTGAAAAGATGGGTAGCAATGATCGAGTGTTTTCCCTTAACGACTACTACAGTCAATGTGTTGACAGAACTTCGGTAGCGTTTTCCTCAATTTTGCTTTGTTAAAATACCCACCTATCCCCCACGTGTTTCCATAGCACTTCTATTGTTTTGGTTGAGTTCCATTGACTTCTTTACCACATCTGTCAGAGCATGGTTTAGTCCCATTGTTGAGTCAATATTATTCCTATCAGATCAGAGTTTAGTCCCATTATTGAGTCATCATTATTCCTATCAGATCAATTTAGTCCCATTATTTAGGGATCATTATTCTTAGCGTGTACCCCAGGATTTGAAGATAACCCTCTAGTGGTGTGGGGACTATGCTTTGACAAAGTGGGTGGGGTTATATCCTGCCAGGTTGGCCCTTTCCGGGGGTATAGTCGGATGGGGCCACAGTGTCTCCCGATCCCTCCTGTCTCAGCCTCCAGTATTTATGCTGCAATAGTTTTTGTGTTGGGGGGCTAGGGTCAGTCTGTTATATCTGGAGTATTTCTTCAGTCTTATCCGGTGTCCTGTGTGAATTTATGTATGCTCCCTCTAATTCTCTTTCTCTCAATCTCTCTTTCTCTCTTCTCTCAGAGGACCTGAGCCCTAGGACCATGCCTCAGGACTAACTGGCCTGATGACTCCTTGCTGTCCCCAGTCCACCTGGTCGTGCTGCTGTTCCAGTTTCAACTGTTCTGCCTGAGGCTATGGAACCCTGACCTGTTCACTGGACACGCTACCTTGTTCCAGACCTGCTGTTTTCGACTCTCTCTCTCTACTGCACCTGCTGTCTCTAACTCTGAATGATCGGCTATGAAAATCCAACTGACATGTACTCCTGAGGAGCTGACTTGTTGCACCCTCTACAACCACTGTGATTATTATTATTTGACCCTGCTGGTCATCTATGAACGTTTGAACATCTTGGCCATGTACTGTTATAATCTCCACCTGGCACAGCTAGAAGAGGACTGCCCACCCCTCAGAGCCTGGTTCCTCTCTAGGTTTCTTCCTGGGTTACTGCCTTTCTAGAGAGTTTTTCCTAGCCACGGTGCTTCTACATCTGCTTTACAAAAGCATTGCTTGCTATTTGGGGGTTTAGGCTGGGTTTCTGTATAGCACTTTGTGGCTTTTGTAAAAAGGGCTTAACAAATAGATTTGATTGATTGATATGTCACTGCACTAGAGGCTTTCTCAGTCTCTCCTAGTCTCTCCTAGTCTCTCCTAGTCTCTCTCAGTCTCTCAGTCTCTCTGTCTCTCTCCATTTCTCTAAGTCTCTCCTAGTTCCTCCTAGTCTCTGTCTCTCTGTTTCTCTGTTTCTCTGTCTCTGTCTCTCTCCATTTCTCTGTCTCTCCTAGTCCCTCCTAGTCTGTTTCAGTCTCTGTCTCTCACTTTCTCTTAGTCTCTCCTAGTCTATCCCAGTCTCTGTCTCTCTCTGTCACTCTTAGTTTCCCATACTCTCTCAGTCTCTCCCTGTCTCTCTTATTCTCGCATAGTCTCTCCTAGTCTCTCTCAGTCTTAATCTCTCATAAACTCTCTTAGTCTCTCCTAGTCTCATTCAGTCTCTCTAATTTTTTCTCAATTTCTTAGTCTATCCTAGTTTTTTCTCTTTACGTTTCTCTTTGTCTCGTTGTCTTTTCCAGTTTCTCTCGGTCTCTCTTAGTCTCTCCCAGTCCCTCTTAGTCTCTTTCAGTCTCTCTTAGTCAGTGTCTCTCTGTCACTCTTAGTCTCCCTTACTCTCTCAGTTTCTTTGTCTTCTCTAGTCCTCCTCCCCTCCCCGTGTGGTGAGGATAGCCTCACCACAGCTAAACTATTTCCTCAGTTTTCCTGTTTTTAAATGAACCAGTAATTTCCAGGCTTTTATTTGTGTAAAGCATTATCTCCAGCTACTATGATGAGGAGGATGAGTTAGGGTAAGGATTCAAAATGTTTTCTGAATGCCACATTTTCCCTGATGAGTTCGCTCTCTGGTCTTTTCACCTGGGATTTACCCCGCCAACCCTGCCTGGCCAATATATCTCATTGTCATTCCAGATCCAGACCTGACATTTCACTCATTCTTTCCAAATTGGTTCCAAATTGGTTCCAAATTAGTTCATATTTGACCCTGAGCTTCCGACAGAGCTTGAAGTTAAAATGTCACAGTGATACTTAGTGCTGAGATTCTCATCTACATCCAGATAACACACGCTTGCACATACACACACACACACACACATGAATTTCAAAACATCAAGCCTCTTACAAATTTGAATCAGACTGACCTCTGAATTAGTTCACAGATTCAGAAATGTACTAAATCACTGAACGTGTGTGAGCGAACAGAAGTTTACCTTGTCTTTAGGCCTTCGATGACGTAAATCTGGGCGTCAAAGGCGTTAAGATGGAGCTGCAGTGGATATCAGCCGTCTTATTGGCTCCTGACCTATTCTACTATTTTGTGTTTTTTTTTTTTTTAATTCTGATTTTAATAACTCTTTTTTTGGTACGTAACGTCTCTGCCATCACTTCCTATGATGTTAAACAAAACAGAACATGTATCACTAACATCGATTTGGCCCAAAAAAGTTTACTTCAATGAGGCGGCAGCTCTGGATGTTCTGTTTACTCTAGACCAGGTCCTCATCGTCGGGACTCGAAAGAGGAATCGCACTCAACGAGTTGTATAGAGCCGTAAACAAACAAGAAAATGTACATTCAGAGATGCCCGTTTTCCGTGGCCAGTGATTTTAAAGCAGGGAAATTGAAATCTGTTTTACCTCATTTTTACCAGCATATAACCTATGCAACTAGAGGCAAAACACTCTACATCACGACGCGAGCCTACCACACGAGCTAAATGCCTTTTATGCTCACTTCGAGGCAAGCAACACTAAACCATGCATGAGCGCACCAGCTGTTCAGGACGAATGTGTGATCTTGCTCTCCGTAGCCGATGTGAGTAAGACTTGTAAACAGGTTAACATTAGCAAGGCCGCTGGGCCAGACGGAATATCAGGACGTGTACTCAGAGCATGCACTGAACGGCTGGCAAGTGTCTTCACTGACATTTTCAAACTATCCCCGACCCTGTCTGAAATAACAGCTTGTTTCAAGCGGACCAGCATTGTCCCTGTGTCAAAGAACACCAAGGTAACCTGCCTAAATGACTATCACCCCTTAGCGCTCACATCTATAGCCCTGAAATGCTTGAAAAGCTGGTCATGGCTCACAATCAACACCATCATCCCAGACACCCTGGACCCAATCCATGTTACATGCGATCTATATTGCACTCCACACTGTCCTCTACCACCTGGACGAGGGCAGTGCATATCTGTTGGCATATTAACTTTTTTTAAAAATCTTAAACCTGGCTCAGGAAAACTACATTGTTTTTGACATTTGAGGGCACAAGGCCATTTGTCCATGTCAAATGAACAATCAAATACAGAAAATGATTACAACATTGTCTGAGAAAAAAGTGTCAAATTGAAACCTAGTACGAGTACCGTAAGGCCATTGCAGGAACAAAAGGCTATAGGAATCTCTCAGGTTTATGTCTGGGTCATCTCAGTCAGGATTACAGGACTCAAGCCTGCTGACTGAGATTGGCAAAGGCCGCGGCTTGTAATCCAACTGTCAGGGGGCCCAGGGCAGTCACAACACACGCATGCACGCACACGCACATGCATACACACACGGGCAAGCATGCACACTATCACAGGCATGCTCACACACGTAACTGTACAAACTCACACTCAAGAGGGTCTAGAGAAGGCAGTCACGTCTGGCAATGTCCAATTAAAACAATCTTAGGCCAGCGATCGAAGAACCCTAGAAGCCCGTTTACAGTCACAATTGTTTCTTCAGTGATGGAAATAAATGTCCTTGTTTTGTGTTGCTCCTCAGAGAAGAGACTAATCTAATGAGGCACCACCAATTCTCTGGGTTATTTCTGTTGATGCAGAATTATGTGAGACGTGAATTAGACAGGTATGGGTGTTGATGTAGAATTATGTGAGACGTGAGTTAGACAGGTATGGGTGTTGATGCAGAATTATGTGAGACGTGAGTTAGACAGGTATTGGTGTTGATGCAGAATTATGGGAGATGTGAGTTAGACAGGTATTGGTGTTGATGCAGAATTATGTGAGATGTGAGTTAGACAGGTATTGGTTGGTGTTGATGCAGAATTATGTGAGACGTGAGTTAGACAGGTATTGGTGTTGATGCAGAATTATGTGAGACGTGAGTTAGACAGGTATTGGTGTTGATGCAGAATTATGTGAGACGTGAGTTAGACAGGTATTGGTTTTTGAAGCAGAGTTATGTGTTGTTTTTGATTTTTTTCATCAGCCTGGGATGATAACCCTGAATCAAGGTTGCAGGCAAAGGAAGAATTAATCCTTTTGTTGTTATTAAAAATGTCAGACAGACAGACTGAGAGGGTGACAGGATATTGAGACAACATCCAGGAGAAGGGAGGGAGGGAGGGAGGGAGGGAGGGAGGGAGGGAGGGAGGGGTCAAAAAGGAAACAGAGCGAGAATAACAGATAGGAGGAAGAGAGAGACAGAAACTATGAGAAGGAGAGAGAGAATAAAGAGACAGAAATTATGAGGAGAGAGAGAGATTTGGGGACAGACAGAGGAACAGAAACATACAGAGAGCATATCCAAGTAAGGTACAATGTTACTTAGATTTAATACAGGGTTTGTCTCAGAAAGTTCCATGGGTTTTATAACAGGGCTGTCTCAGAAAGTTCCATTGGTTTTAAAACAGGGCTGTCTCAGAAAGTTCCATTGGTTTTAAAACAGGGCTGTCTCAGAAAGTTCCATTGGTTTTAAAACAGGGCTGTCTCAGAAAGTTCCATTGGTTTTATAACAGGGTTGTCTCAGAAAGTTCCATTGGTTTTAAAACAGGGCTGTCTCAGAAAGTTCCATTGGTTTTATAACAGGGTTGTCTCAGAAAGTTCCATTGGTTTTAAAACAGGGTTTGTCTCAGAAAGTTCCATTGGTTTTATAACAGGGTTTGTCTCAGAAAGTTCCATTGGTTTTAAAACAGGGCTGTCTCAGAAAGTTCCATTGGTTTTAAAACAGGGATGTCTCAGAAAGTTCCATTGGTTTTAAAACAGGGCTGTCTCAGAAAGTTCCATTGGTTTTATAACAGGGTTGTCTCAGAAAGTTCCATTGGTTTTAAAACAGGGCTGTCTCAGAAAGTTCCATTGGTTTTATAACAGGGTTGTCTCAGAAAGTTCCATTGGTTTTATAACAGGGCTGTCTCAGAAAGTTCCCTCTGTGTTATGCCTGCCAGTCACTACTGTCACAGACATGGGATTGACAATGATCTGCATAATAGACATCTCTAAAATGTTTTATTTGTCAACGTCTGCTTGGCTCTGTCATCTGAATACGCAAAAAAAACACTCAACCAAAAATAGATAAAGAACAAAATAAAAATATGTTTTTCTCCAAAACAGAAGTCATGAAAGCCTGTCTACTGACACGTCTTGCATGTGTGTGTGTGTGTGTCGGGGGGGGGGGGGGGGGGAGCTGGTATTGGACTCTTTAAAGAAGGGCCCTCTGGGGTGTTTTATGAGAAACTGACGGAGTTCCCAAGTGGCACCCATTTCCCTTTATAGTGCACTACTTTTGCAAATAACCCTATACAGTGCCTTGCGAAAGTATTCGGCCCCCTTGAACTTTGCGACCTTTTGCCACATTTCAGGCTTCAAACATAAAGATATAAAACTGTATTTTTTTGTGAAGAATCAACAACAAGTGGGACACAATCATGAGGTGGAACGACATTTATTGGATATTTCAAACTTTTTTAACAAATCAAAAACTGAAAAATTGGGCGTGCAAAATTATTCAGCCCCTTTACTTTCAGTGCAGCAAACTCTCTCCAGAAGTTCAGTGAGGATCTCTGAATGATCCAATGTTGACCTAAATGACTAATGATGATAAATACAATCCACCTGTGTGTAATCAAGTCTCCGTATAAATGCACCTGCATTGTGATAGTCTCAGAGGTCCGTTAAAAGCGCAGAGAGCATCATGAAGAACAAAGAACACACCAGGCAGGTCCGAGATACTGTTGTGAAGAAGTTTAAAGCCGGATTTGGATACAAAAAGATTTCCCAAGCTTTAAACATCCCAAGGAGCACTGTGCAAGCGATAATATTGAAATGGAAGGAGTATCAGACCACTGCAAATCTACCAAGACCTGGCCGTCCCTCTAAACTTTCAGCTCATACAAGGAGAAGACTGATCAGAGATGCAGCCAAGAGGCCCATGATCACTCTGGATGAACTGCAGAGATCTACAGCTGAGGTGGGAGACTCTGTCCATAGGACAACAATCAGTCGTATATTGCACAAATCTGGCCTTTATGGAAGAGTGGCAAGAAGAAAGCCATTTCTTAAAGATATCCATAAAAAGTGTCGTTTAAAGTTTGCCACAAGCCACCTGGGAGACACACCAAACATGTGGAAGAAGGTGCTCTGGTAAGATGAAACCAAAATTTAACTTTTTGGCAACAATGCAAAACGTTATGTTTGGCGTAAAAGCAACACAGCTGAACACACCATCCCCACTGTCAAACATGGTGGTGGCAGCATCATGGTTTGGGCCTGCTTTTCTTCAGCAGGGACAGGGAAGATAGTTAAAATTGATGGGAAGATGGATGGAGACAAATACAGGACCATTCTGGAAGAAAACCTGATGGAGTCTGCAAAAGACCTGAGACTGGGATGGAGATTTGTCTTCCAACAAGACAATGATCCAAAACATAAAGCAAAATCTACAATGGAATGGTTCAAAAATAAACATATCCAGGTGTTAGAATGGCCAAGTCAAAGTCCAGACCTGAATCCAATCGAGAATCTGTGGAAAGAACTGAAAACTGCTGTTCACAAATGCTCTCCATCCAACCTCACTGAGCTCGAGCTGTTTTGCAAGGAGGAATGGGAAAAAATGTCAGTCTCTTGATGTGCAAAACTGATAGAGACATACCCCAAGCGACTTAAGCTGTAATGTGTGGCGCTACAAAGTATTAACTTAAGGGGGCTGAATAATTTTGCACGCCCAATTTTTCAGTTTTTGATTTGTTAAAAAAGTTTGAAATATCCAATAAATGTCGTTCCACTTCATGATTGTGTCCCACTTGTTGTTGATTCTTCACAAAAAAATACAGTTTTATATCTTTATGTTTGAAGCCTGAAATGTGGCAAAAGGTCGCAAAGTTCAAGGTTGCCGAATACTTTCGCAAGGCACTGTATGTCCAGGTAAAACGGAGTGCACTATGAAGGGGGTAGGGTCCTGTTTGGAAAAAAAGCATGGAAGTGGAAGAAAATGTGTTTGTATTCATCACCGGGTATCAAACACATATTTCCATAGGGATAAAGTGGATTTTAAAAAAAATGCATTTTATCATTCAGAAAACTCTTCCTTTTGGATTTTATTACCCTTTGCAATAACTGCATACATACATGCACTACATGAACAAAAGTATGTGGACACCTGCATGTCGAAACCTCTCATTGCAAAATCATGGGCATTTTAACATGGAGTTGGTCACCACTTTTGCTGCAATAACAGCCTCCCCTCTTCTGTGAAGGCTTTCCAGGAGATGTTGGAACATTGCTGTGGGGACTTGCTTTTATTCAGCAGCAAGGGCATTAGTGAGGTCGGGCACTGATGTTGGGGCGATTAGGCTTGACTCACACGCATTCCAATTCATCCCAAAGGTGTTTGATGGGGTTGAGGTCAGGTCTCTGTGCAGGCCTCGTGTACGGCTGCTCGAACCATGGAAACCCAGTTCATGAAGCTCCCGACGAACAGTTATTGTGCTGATGTTGCTTCCAGAGGAAGTTTGGAACTCGGTAGTGAGTGTTACAACCGAGGACAGGTGATGTTTACGCGCTACGCACTCTGTGATCTTGTGTGGCCTACCACTTCGTAGCTGACGCATTGTTGCTCCTAGATGTTTCCACTTCACAAAAACAGCACTTACAGTTGACTGGGGAAGCGTTAGCAGGGCAGAAATTTGACCAACTGTCTTGTTGGAAAGGTGGAATCCTTTGACGGTGCCGTGTTTAAAGTCACTGAGCTTCTCAATACAATCCTATCCTATCCTATCCTAATACAATCCAATACAAGCTATGGTGTTTTGCAGTAGGTATGGGGATTTAAAGTAGCTATGGTGTTTTGCAGTAGGTATGGTGTTTTACAGTAGGTGAGGTGTTTTACAGTAGTTGTGATGTTTTACAGTAGGTATGGTGTTCTACAGTAGGTATGGTGTTTTTAAGTAGTTATGATGTTTTACAGTAGGTATGGTGTTTTACAGTAGGTATGGTGTTTTACAGTAGGTATGATGTCTTACAGTAGTTATGATGTTTTACAGTAGGTATGGGGTTTTACAGTAGTTATGATGTTTTACAGTAGGTATGGGGTTTTACAGTAGGCATGGAGTTTTACAGTAGGTATGGTGTTTTACAGTAGTTATGATGTTTTACAGTAGGTATGGGGTTTTACAGTAGTTATGATGTTTTACAGTAGGTATGGTGTTTTACAGTAGGTATGGTGTTTTACAGTAGGTATGGTGTTTTACAGTGGTTATGGTGTTTTACAGTAGGTATGGTGTTTTACAGTAGGTATGGTGTTTTACAGTAGGTATGGTGTTTTACAGTAGCTATGGTGTTTTACAGTAGGTATGGTGTTTAACACGTAGGTATGGTGTTTAACAAGTAGGTATGGGGTTTTACAGTAGGTATGGGGTTTTACAGTAGGTATGGGGTTTTACAGTAGGTATGGTGTTTTACAGTAGGTATGGTGTTTTACAGTAGGTATGGGGTTTTACAGTTGATATGGTGTTTTACAGTAGGTATGGGGTTTTAAGGTAGCTATGGTGTTTTACAGTAGGTATGGGGGTTTAAGGTTGCTATGGTGTTTTACAGTAGGTATGGTGTTTTACAGTAGGTATGGTGTTTTACAGTAGTTATGATGTTTTACAGTAGGTATGGTGTTTTACAGTAGTTATGATGTTTTACAGTAGGTATGGGGTTTTAAATTAGCTATGGTGTTTTACAGTAGGTATGGTGTTTTACAGTAGGTATGGTGTTTTACAGTAGTTATGATGTTTTACAGTAGGTATGGTGTTTTACAGTAGTTATGATGTTTTACAGTAGGTATGGGGTTTTAAATTAGCTATGGTGTTTTACAGTAGGTATGGTGTTTTACAGTAGTTATGTTTTACAGTAGGTATGCTTATGCATTCCCATTTTGATGCCGAGCCCACAAACGACCAAAGACTTCTATTTTCATGTCATCCAACAAATGTAAATGCCTGTTGTTTGCTAAACAGCATTGGCTCTTACATTGGATCTGGTGCTTTGGTCAGATGACATGAAAATTTACCTCTTTGGGTACTCAAATCAGTGATGGGTTTGACGTCAAAAGGATAACTCAGTATTTGAATGATATTATTTTGACACAGTCTATTATTTGGGACCCAACTGCACAGATTATGATCTTTTGTCAGAGAGCGTTCATTGTCCAAATTAAATATTCTGGATGTTCCTGGAAGCCTACAGGGTATTCCGTCAGCAAGACGAAAACACAAATGTTTGTCAGGACCTGTTGACACTCAAACAAGAGATACGGACGGACGGACAGACGGAGAGACGGACAGACGGACAGACGGACAGACGGACAGACGGAGAGACGGACAGACGGAGAGACGGACAGACGGACAGACGGAGAGACGGACAGACGGACAGACGGACAGACGGACAGACGGAGAGACGGACGGACGGACAGACGGACAGACGGACAGACGGAGAGACGGACAGGCGGACAGACGGAGAGACGGACAGACGGACAGACGGACAGACGCACAGACGGTGACATTTCAAACAGAGGCAGAGAGAATGACTTGTTGAGTTTTTGACATTAAACTCATGGTGGCTTTAAGATTTTCACCAAACTCCTGCAGACTTTGAGGAAACAAGTTCATAAGGACATGCTGATTACCATGCTGTTTGTTTATTTTCCTTCCTCTAAAGGGATTTTGACATTGTGTGTGTGTGTGTGTGTGTGTGTGTGTGTATATTTAGGGATAAGAGATTAAAACTCAATATGGAGTGGGGAATAGACAGTTCCGTTCTTCAAAGGACACAGAAGAAATCCACATGGCAGCCGCTTCGTTTCAGCTCTGCTGCTATGGCAGAGTAAGGCAAAACACACAAACTGTAAGGATCGACGCTGTTAGACGAGAAGCAGGTACAGGGATTGAACATTTAATTAACAACGAACATGGACTAACAAGGGAAATCCATGAACTAATAGTACAGGTAGATAGCAATTAAAGCGATACTATGGAGATACAAAATAAGTTAGATGAAAAACAAAAAGAACTTGAGGAACTTATTCAAGAAAAATCTAATGTAATCGATTACAAGAATAAAGCAAACTGGATGGAATATGGAGAAAAATGCACAAAATTATTCCTGAATCTCCAATAACAATAATAAAAAGAATTAGCAGAAACTCGTTACTGAAGACGGAGTCATCTATGATTCTCCTAATGATATTTTAAAAGAGGAAACTATTATTTTAGGCAGATGTTCATTCTTCTGTCTCATCCTCTCCCACCGAATGAAGATTACGGTAAGGAATTATTTCGAAATAATATAAAAAATGGAAAATTATCAAATGTACAGAAAGATCAGTGCGAAGGCAGGATTACAGAGGAATCACTGTTTGAGGCTATTAAATCCTTTCAGTCTGGAGAAACCCCAGGGCTTGATGGGATACCGGTAGAGGTATATCAAGTATTTATTTTTAGATACTTAAAGCTCCATTGTTAGATTGTTTTAACTACTACTATAGAAATGGTAGTCTGTCTGCTGCTCAGCGGGAAGGTCTGATTTCTCTATTATTAAAACAAAACCCAGATGGCAAATACACTGCTCAAAAAAAAGGGAACACTAAAACAACTCATCCTAGATCTGAATGAATTAAATATTCTTATTAAATACTTTTTTCTTTACATAGTTGAATGTGCTGACAACAAAATCACACAAAAACTATAAATGGAAATCAAATTTATCAACCCATGGAGGTCTGGATCTGGAGTCACACTCAAAAATACAGTGGAAAACCACACTACAGGCTGATCCAACTTTGATGCAATGTCCTTAAAACAAGTCAAAATGAGGCTCAGTAGTGTGTGTGGCCTCCACGTGCTTGTATGACCTCCCTACAATGCCTGGGCATGCTCCTGATGAGGTGGCGGATGGTCTCCAGAGGGATCTCCTCTCAGACCTGGACTAAAGCATCCGCCAACTCCTGGACAGTCTGTGGTGCAACGTGGCATTGGTGGATGGAGCGAGACATGATGTCCCAGATGTGCTCAATTGGATTCAGGTCTGGGGAACGTGCGGGCCAGTCCATAGCATCAATGCCTTCCTCTTGCAGAAACTGCTGACACACTCCAGCCACATGAGGTCTAGCATTGTCTTGCATTAGGAGGAACTCAGGGCCAACCGCACCAGCATATGGTCTCACAAGGGGTCTGAGGATCTCATCTCGATACCTAATGGCAGTCAGGCTACCTCTGGCGAGCACATGGAGGGCTGTGCGACCCCCAAAGAAATGCCACCCCACACCATGACTGACCCACCGCCAAACCGGTCATGCTGGAGGATGTTGCAGGCAGCAGAACGTTCTCCACGGCGTCTCCAGACTCTGTCACGTCTGTCACATGTGCTCAGTGTGAACCTGCTTTCATCTGTGAAGAGCACAGGGCGCCAGTGGCGAATTTGCCAATCTTGATGTTCTCTGGCAAATGCCAAACACCCTGCACAGTGTTGGGCTGTAAGCACAACCCCCACATGTGGATGTCGGGCCCTCGTACCACCCCCATGGAGTCTGTTTCTGACTGTTTGAGAAGACACATGAACATTTGTGGCCTGCTGGAGGTCATTTTACAGGGTTCTGGTGTTCCTCCTGCTCCTCCTTGCACAAAGGCGGAGGTAGCGGTCCTGCTGCTGGGTTGTTGCCCTCCTACGGCCTCCTCCACATCTCCTGATGTACTTGCCTGTCTCCTGGTAGCGCCTCCATGCTCTGGACACTACGCTGACAGACGCAGCAAACCTTCTTGCCACAGCTCGCATTGATGTGCCATCCTGGATGAGCTGCACTACCTGAGCCACTTGTGTGGGTTGTAGACTCTGTCTCATGCTACCACTAGAGTGAAAGCACCGCCAGCATTCAAAAGTGACCAAAACATCAGCCAGGAAGCATAAGAACTGAGAAGTGGTCTGTGGTCACCACCTGCAGAACCACTCCTTTATTGGGGGTGTCTTGCTAATTGCCTATAATTTCCACCTGTTGTCTATTCCATTTGCACAACAGCATGTGACATTTATTGTCAATCAGTGTTGCTTCCTAAGTGGACAGTTTGATTTCACAGAAGTGTGATTGACTTGGAGTTACATTGTGTTGTTTAAGTGTTCCCTTTATTTGTTTGAGCAGTGTATAAAGACCCAGTCTATCTAAAAAATTGGAGGCCCCTTTTACACTTCAATGTTGTGATGCAAAAATACTACACTCAGAATTAAAAGGGTTTTACCAGGTATTGTTCATCCTGATTCATCCTGATCAGTTTTTTACATGGACTATACATTGGAGATAATATATGACAACTACGAGAAATAATGGAACATCATGAAACATACCAGAAGCCAGGAATGGTATTTACAGCGGATTTTGAAAAGCAATTGATAAATGCCTGGATTTTTCAATTTCGGTAATTCTCTTATAAAATGGGTCAAAATAATGTATTGCAACCCCAGGTGTAAAATAGTAAATAACGGCTACTTCTCAGAGAGTTTTGAATTGTCAAGAGGAGTTAAACAGGGGTGTCCGCTGTCACCATATCTATTCATTTTGGCCATCGAAATGCTAGCCATTAAAATCAGATCCAATAACAACATTAGAGGATTAGAAATCCAAGGCTTAAAAACTATAGTTTCTATGTATGCCAATGACTCAAGTTTTATATTAAGTCTGCAAGCTAGATCCCTGCAATGTCTCATTGAAGATCTAGATAACATTTCTGTACTCTCTGGACTAAAACCTAATTATGATAATGGACAATATTATGTATTGGATCCTTAAAAAATACAACTTTTACATTACCCTATAAAACAGGCTAATGGTGAAGTAGACGTACTCGCTATTTATATCACAAAATATATAAATGAACTCTCCATAATGAAATTCAATAGAAAACTTGTAAAAATAGACAAGATCCTGCAACCATGGATAGGTACAGTTGAGGTTGGAAGTTTACATAAACCTTAGCCAACAACAGTAAAAAATATGTTTTTCACAATTCCTGACATTTTAACTTAGTAAAAAGTCCCTGTCTTAGGTCAGTTAGGATTCACCACTTTATTTGAAGAATGTGAAATGTCAGAATAATAGTAGAGAGAATGATTTATTTCAGCTTTAATTTCTTTCATCACATTCCCAGTGGGTCAGATGTTTATATACACTCAATTAGAATTTTGTAGCCTTGCCTTTAAATTGTTTAACTTGGCCTCCGACCGCTACACATGGTAGTGCGTACGGCCCAGTACATCAGTGGGGACAAGCTTCCTGCCATCCAGGACCTCTATACCAGGCGGTGTCAGAGGAAGGCCCTAAAAAATGCCAAAGACTCCAGCCACCCTAGTCATAGACTGTTCTCTCTACGGCAAACAGTACAAAGCGCCAAGTCTAGGTCCACAAGGCTTTTTAACAGCTTCTACACCCAATAAATAAGACTGCTGAACAGCTAATCAAATGGCTACCCGGACTATTTGCATTGACAACTCCCCCTTCTTTAAGCTGTTGCTAATCTCAGTTAATTATGCAGAGTCACTTTACCCCTACACTACCGTTCACAAGTTCACAACTACACCTGTTGTATTCAGCATTTCACTGTAAGGTCTACTACACCTGTTGTATTCAGCATTTCACTGTAAGGTCTACTACACCTGTTGTATTCGGCGCATGTGACAAATAACATTTGATTTGATTTGATTTGATTATCATTGGGTTTTGTGTTGAATGAGCCATCTAATTCACTAAATGATGCCCAAAATGTAGTTCAAGATGCTCCAAAGCTTTTAACTATCCCTCTTTATATAATTTTTATTTGTTTCGCAGTATAGTTTCTTATTCTTTTTATTCAGTTTAGTCACATGATTTCTCAATTTGCAGTACTTTTGCCAATCTGTTGTTTCAGACACACTTATTTGCCATTGCTATTGCCTCATCCCTCTCAACCGTACAACTTTTAAATTCCTCATTAATCGATGGAGATTTAACAGTTTTCACAGTCATTTTCTTCATGGTTATATGCTTATTAGTAACTGGGATAAGCAATTTCATAAATGTCTCAAATACAGCATCTGGCTACTCCTCATTACACACCACAGACCAGGAGATATTCTTTACATTTTATCCTGATACTGACTTTCAGCACTTGGTGGTCTATAGCAGCTTCCCACCAGAATGGGCTTTAGGTGAGGCAGATGAGCCTGTAGCCATATTACTTCAACAGTATTTAACATGAGATCCTCAGTAAGCTTCACAGGAATGTGCCTTTGAATATAGACTGTAACACCGCCCCACCCCCCCCCATTGATATTTTCTAAAGATGTTGAAACCATTTATTGCTACCACAGTATCATCAAAGGTAATATCTAAGTAGAGTTTCAGATATAGTCATAATATGAATGTCATCTGTTACTAGCAAGTTATCAATGTCATGACCCATGTTTCTTAGGCTGCATATGTAATTTCTTTAGCACTTTTCTGTGATAGTTGATTGTTTTTATTGCTTTACTGGGAAGCTTATCAGAAGTAGACATGGCAATATTATTTATGTTTGAGCTGGTAGTGCAAGGTTAGTTACGCACAGTGGACTTCCTGCTAGGGCACACCGCTTCAGAGCTAACAGTGTAACTGCCATGCTTACTACTGCTCCCTCCCTCCGGGGGCTCGATGTCGCCATACCCACCGGTCCTGGCAACCCACATTGGTCACACCTGGCAACCATCATTGTGTACACCTGCTCCCCATCGTTAAACACACCTGGACTTCATCATCGCCCTGATTACTCTCCTTTCATATAGCCCTCAGTAACCCCAGTCATCAGGCAGAATTATACAGTGGGGCAAAAAAGTATTTAGTCAGCCACCAATTGTGCAAGTTCTCCCACTTAAAAATATGAGAGAGGCCTGTAATTTTCATCATAGGTACACTTCAACTATGACAGACAAAAGGAGAAAAAAATCCAGAAAATCACATTGTAGGATTTTTACTGAATTTATTTGCAAATTATGGTGGAAAATAAGTATTTGGTCACCTACAAACAAGCAATATTTCTGGCTCTCACAGACCTGTAACTTCTTGTTTAAGAGGCTCCTCTGTCCTCCACTCGTTACCTGTATTAATAGCACCGGTTTGAACTTGTTATCAGTATAAAAGACACCTGAAGTGTACCTATGATGAAAATTACAGGCCTCTCTCATCTGACTAAATACTTTTTTTGCCCCACTGTATATATAGAGATTTTTTTAAACATTTCAACGTAGTTTTTGTTATGTTTTATTTTGACTTTATTTTTTGGACTTTATTTATTTGACCGTCTTTCTATCCACCGTCCAGCAACTCCTACTTGTCTCTAAATTCCACAACCCTCAGCTTCCCTCAGCCCATCACATCCCAACCCTCAGCTTCCCTCAGCCCATCACATCCCAACCCTCAGCTTCCCTCAGCCCATCACATCCCAACCCTCAGCTTCCCTCAGCCCATCACATCCCAACCCTCAGCTCCCCTCAGCACATTACATCCCAACCCTCAGCTTCCCTCAGCCCATCACATCCCAACCCTCAGCTTCCCTCAGCCCATCACATCCCAACCCTCAGCTCCCCTCAGCCCATCACATCCCAACCCTTAGCTTCCCTCAGCGCATCACATCCTAACCCTCAGCTCCCCTCAGCCCATCACATCCCAACCCTCAGCTTCCCTCAGCCCATCACATCCCAACCCTCAGCTTCCCTCAGCCCATCACATCCCAACCCTCAGCTTCCCTCAGCCAATCACATCCCAACCCTCAGCTTCCCTCAGCCCATCACATCCCAACCCTTAGCTTCCCTCAGCGCATCACATCCCAACCCTCAGCTCCCCTCAGCCCATCACATCCCAACCCTCAGCTTCCCTCAGCCCATCACATCCCAACCCTCAGCTTCCCTCAGCCCATCACATCCCAACCCTCAGCTTCCCTCAGCCAATCACATCCCAACCCTCAGCTTCCCTCAGCCCATCAAATCCCAACCCTCAGCTCCCCTCAGCGCATCACATCCCAACCCTCAGCTCCCCTCAGCGCATCACATCCCAACCCTCAGCTCCCCTCAGCGCATCACATCCCAACCCTCAGCTCCCCTCAGCACATCACATCCCAACCCTCAGCTTCCCTCAGGCCATCACATCCCAACCCTCAGCTTCCCTCAGCCCATCACATCCCAACCCTCAGCCCATCACATCCCAACCCTCAGCTCCCCTCAGCACATCCCACCTATCTTTGCTGGACACCATCTTCGGATTTCTACTCAACACATCCAAACCCTCAGCTCCCCTCAGTGCATCCTACCTATCTCTGCTGGACACCCTCTTCGGATTTCTACGTAACACATATCTTTCAACTATGCTGTGATGTTTAACATACAATTTGAATCCATTTAGAATCCACAGATTGTGAGTTGAAGATAAATACTTTTACTAAGAGAATTTGAATATTAGCAATTGACTGACAAGATCTCTCCTGATCTCCCAAAAATGCCATTTATAGGGTACATTTTAGATGAATGTCATGCTTTTTCAGACATTCCTGAACCTGAGACAAGAAACAAGCTACCTTGTTGTAACAAATAGTCAATTGATTCTGAATCAAATTCTACAGAGCTGCAATGATTGTATGCCCTAAATATTCAACATTTTGTTGGTGGCCAGAATTCTGTACAATCATTTTTGATGAAAAGCACAAAGTCTTGAATCTGGCGTTGTTTCATAAATCAACTCATTCACCCTGTACCATGGAATCGGTCAATCAAAAAATCTCTTCCCAACTATTTCTCAATCTGTAATGGCAGAGTTGTCAACATCCTGGTCCTCAAATAAAACTGCTATACTTTCATTTTACGTTATTTTTATTCCTCCTCCAGTTTTTATCCTTTATATTGGGCAGACAGACCAGTCCCCTCCCTCCTCCTGCTGCCACCTGCCTCCTCCAGTTTTTATCCTTTATATTGGGCAGACAAACCAGTTCCCTCCCTCCTCCTGCTGCCACCTGCCTCCTCCAGTTTTTATCCTTTATATTGGGCAGACAGACCAGTTCCCTCCCTCCTCCTGCTGCCACCTGCCTCCTCCAGTTTT
The DNA here is from genome assembly GCF_045791955.1 of Oncorhynchus clarkii lewisi. Classification (NCBI taxonomy): domain Eukaryota; kingdom Metazoa; phylum Chordata; class Actinopteri; order Salmoniformes; family Salmonidae; genus Oncorhynchus; species Oncorhynchus clarkii. The sequence goes on from NC_092164.1 coordinate 66,245,884, forward strand.
TATCCTTTATATTGGGCAGACAGACCAGTTCCCTCCCTCCTCCTGCTGCCACCTGCCTCCTCCAGTTTTTATCCTTTATATTGGGCAGACAAACCAGTTCCCTCCCTCCTCCTGCTGCCACCTGCCTCCTCCAGTTTTTATCCTTTATATTGGGCAGACAGACCAGTTCCCTCCCTCCTCCTGCTGCCACCTGCCTCCTCCAGTTTTTATCCTTTATATTGGGCAGACAGACCAGTTCCCTCCCTCCTCCTGCTGCCACCTGCCTCCTCCAGTTTTTATCCTTTATATTGGGCAGACAGACCAATTCCCTCCCTCCTCCTGCTGCCACCTGCCTCCTCCAGTTTTGATCCTTTATATTGGGCAGACAGACCAGTTCCCTCCCTCCTCCTGCTGCCACCTGCCTCCTCCAGTTTTGATCCTTTATATTAGGCAGACAGACCAGTTCCCTCCCTCCTCCTGCTGCCACCTGCCTCCTCCATGCTGTAATTAATTGGTTGTACTCTTGGATTGAGCCTGAGCTTGACCTTCCATTACATTTCTGAACTCAATGAAAAGACATAACTCTACCATTCTAATTTACGATACAATTTAAAACAAAATACCGTCTGTAAACATCTTTTCGATAAATACAAGTCTTTTATCAACACATTTGAGTTCAGCCATAATATATTTTGTAATATTTGTAATATTATAGCTCTGCAAGGCTTGTTGAAAAAGAGAGATCTTTTGAAAAAGAGAGACAGGGCAATCTGCACAAAGGCAAAAAAGCCATTTTTTTAACAGCGGATGAGCTTGGATGACCAGACTTGTATGGTTAAATAAAACAAATATTCATTATATAGATATCTTGTTTTGCACACTATCTTGTTTTGTTTAGCATTCTAGATAAAGCGAAATATTTTCTGCTCATATGATTAAAAAAAAATAATCATCAGGAGTAGGCAGCGCCTTAAGTAAGTGAGTAAACTGAGATATGATTGAGTTAATCAGGGCAATTTATCCATAAATAGACAGGTATTTACCTCTCCATGGTTGCAGGATCTTGTCTAATTTTTCTCAGAAGCTGAGAAAAAAACGTTGGTTAACTGGACAGACAGAAAACACAGGTATAAATACACAGGGGATGATGGGGGGAGATGGGCGACACCTGGAGGGGGGTAGAGACAATCACTTAGATCACTTACTTAGATCATCAATCACTTACCCCCCCCCCGTACCTGGTTGCCCCGGTTGCCGGCAGTGGAAGTCGGCGATGAGGGCTGGGTACAGGATGTCTCGACCCAGCACCTCTCCTGTGGGCACATCATTAAGGAAACCCCTTCCCTGCGGTTGAACACTCAGGAGGTGCCTCGCCGTGTATGCCGGATGACCACCGATGACACGGGAAGGAGTGGTGTGCCTAGAAACAGAAGACAGAGGGCTGTGAGACACGGGCTTAATCCTAGATACGTGGCTAGCAGGGTGAATACGGAGGGTACGGGGTAATAAAAGATGAACAGCAGTGGGGCTAATGACTCTAGAGATGGGGAACGGGGCCGATGAACCGGGGGTGTGTCCCGGGTGGAGAGCCATACCCTCTACCCGAGCCGATAGCGTGGAGCAGGGGTCCGGTGGCGATCTGCTTGTTGCCTATACCTGGAAGTGGTCTTCAACAGAGCGGCCCAAACTCTCTTCCAGGTATGGCGACAGCTGAATATCTGGGCAGAGGGATTGCTGTCTCCCTCCTCTTCCTCGGGGAAGAGCAGAGGCTGGTATCCCAAGGCACACTCGAAGGGCGAGAGTCCCTTGGAAGTGCAGGGAAGGGTGTTGCGAGCATACTTGACCCATACCAGTTGCTGACTCCAGGTGGTAGCGTTGGCGGAGACTGGGCAGCGAAGGGTTGTCTCCACGTCCTGGATGGCTCGCTCCGACTGGCCGTTGGACTGGGGGTGGAATCCGGAGGACAGACTGGCCGGTTACCCAATGAGTGTGTAGAATGCCTTCCAGAACCGGGATGAGAACTGCGGAGCCCGGTCGGAGAACATGTCCACGGGAGTCCGTGGATCCGGAAGTCGTGCTGCACTCTAAGCTGGGCCGTCTACTTGGCCGAGGGTAGTTTGGGGAATGGAATGAAGCGGGTGACTTTGGATAATCGGTCGACCACAGTCAGGATGGCAGTGTTGCCCTCAGATGGGGGAAGGCCCGTGATGAAATCTATGGATGTATGGGACGGTGAGAGACAGGCAGTGTTTAGAGGAGACCGCCCAGAGCTTGCCTAGGAGTTTTGTTCCGGACACAGTCCGTGCAGGTGGCGACAAAACGAGGCGACATCCGGAACCTTGTTAGGCTACCAGAAGTGTTATCATACAAAGGCCAGGGTCTGACGAGAGCCCAGGTGGCAGGCTGGAGGAATTGGCCCGCTCCAGGTCCGCAGAGCAGACAGCGTCAGGCACGAACATCTGGTTATCTGGGCCCCCCCCCCCCAGGTTTGTTTGGGACTGTTGCGCCTCCAGGACCTGTTTCCCTATACCCCAGCTGAGTGCCGTCGCCAGGCACGAGGTGGGAAGGATGGTCTTGGGCTCCGAGGTGGTAGCCATGAGGTTATTGCGGTGAGACAGGGCATCCGGCTTGGACCCCGGCCGGTAAAAGAGGGAAAAGTTGAACCGGGTAAACAGCAGGGCGGTGCGGAGATAGTCCAGGTTTTTGTGGTCGGTCCACACAATGAACGGATGTTCCACCCCCTCAAGCCAGTGCCTCCATTTCTCCAGTGCCATTTTCACCCCGAGAATCTCTCGATTCCCACAATTCCTCTCCGTGGTGTTGAGGCGATGGGAGAAGAAGCAGGGATACAGTTTAAGTTCTCGGGCAGAACGTTGGGACAGAACCTCCCCCACTCCGACATCCAAAGCTTCGGCCTCCACCACAAACTGACGGGTAGGGTCCAGATGAACCAGGATCGGAGCCGTGGTGAAGCGATGTTTAAGGTCCCGGCGTTCCGCTGGGGGGGACTCGGTGAGCGGGAATCTGGGGGGAATTGATGAGCAGAAACTGAATGGTATTGCTGTGATACCCTGGCACACGTAGGTTGATGGGAGTGGTTTTATGGGTGACCTGACCTATAGAGCGCCCTCCGAGCTGAGTTTGAGTTTATTTATTTTTTATTTTTTTTACAGGGACAGCAGTGCACATTAATCAACGTTTCAGTAAAAGTGCAGGTTTTAGCCAGCCGGCTAATTTTCAACCGCAGTCCCTGGGCAGGTTATTAAAAACAATTACAATATAGACAATAGCAACATAGAACAAGCAGGACATAGCAACATAGGACAAGCAAGACATAGCATACAGACAGAGCAACATAGGACAAGCAAGACGTAGCATACAGACAGAGCAACATAAAACAAAAAGCAGCAAGACAAAATTCATAAAAGTAACAAAGTGTTTCCACACCTCACAAGCTACAGACAACAGACAACATGGAAAGCGGCAACACACAGCTAGGGACCATGCTCACAAATCTGATTGACCTTTAGCCATGTCTTCAAGCATTTTGTGAAAGTGTGATATGTGGTGCAGTTATGTGTGTCTGATGGCAGTGTATTCCAGACATGGGAAGCTCTCACAGAGAATGCAGATTTACTAAAGGTGCTTTTCCTTAGGGGAACTATACAGTCACCTCTCATGGCAGACCTTGTGGATCTGCTGCCATATGTCTGGGTTTTCTGTTTAACAAAAATATTGAGTGGAGGGGGAGCCAGGCCATTAAGGATCTTGAATACAAGACATGCGTCGGTGTATTGCACAAGATTTTCCCAACTCAAGAGCTCATGCTTTCTAAGGATGTGACAATGATGATGGCTATTGGGCTTCCTATCAAGCACTTTGAGAGCCTGTTTGTAGACAGACTGAATAGGTTTTAATGTTGTACAGCAACAGTAGTTGGGCCCAACTAGTCAGGCAGTATGTTAAGTGGGGGAGTATCATAGATTTGAAGTACAGTTTTGCTACCTCTGTAGTCAAACAATTTCGTATAAATCGGAAATTAGCTAGGTTGAATTTGGTTATTTGAATTACCTTTTTCACATGCTTTTTAAAAGAGAGGTTGGAATCAAGTATGATGCCAAGGTACTTAAAATCGGATACCACCTGGAGCTTCTCCCCTGACACGTAGACATCTGGCTCAGTAGCATCTGTTACCCTCTTTGTGAAGAACATGCAAACAGTTTTTTTCACATTGAGATGCAAACACGAGTCACTGAGCCACTTTGTAACCTTGACCATTACAGTTGTGAGTTCTTGTGCAGCTTGTTGTTTGCTCTTTGCATGCACATATATCACTGTATCATCTGCATACATTTGAACTTCAGACCCAGTACAGACAGAAGGCAGATCATTAATGTACAGGCTGAACAGGAGGGGCCCCAGTATTGACCCTTGGGGCACGCCCACATCATAGCTACGAGTGGGCTCACTCTGACACACTGAGTTCTGCCTTCAAGGTATGATTTCATCCATCTCAAGGCATCAGGGGAAAAGTTGAACTTGGACAATTTTGTGATGAGAATCTCATGGTTAACAGTATCAAAAGCCTTCCTTAGGTCCAGAAACACAGCCCCAACAGCACCCCCTTTGTCCATCTTGGACTTCACATTTTCCAGAAGAAAGCAGTTGGCCGTTTCTGTGGAGTGTTTCGCTCTGAAGCCAAACTGCATGGAGTGTAATGTGAAGGGGCTGTTGTTGAGGTGGGCGATCATTTGTTCTGCTGCACACTTTTCAACAACCTTTGACACCACAGGTAGTATACTAATGGGCCTGTAGTTACTCACGTCAGCAGGGTCGCCTGATTTAAAGATTGCCGTTATTATGGCCGACTTCCATACCCTTGGAAACACACCGAGACCAATAGATGTGTTGGTGACCTTAGTAATGGGGCCAATGAGTGACTCTTTGTAGTTTTTAAGAAAGGTAGAGTCCATCCCAAACACATCTTTGGCTTTAGAGTTCTTTAGTGAGCTAATCACCTTGTTCACCTTTGACTCAGAAACCTCCCTTATGATGAAGACAGGTTGAGTGTCATTCACTAGCACTGAGCCCAAGAAACAAGTGGAGGGGTTCTGTGTCAGTACCCTGACAGAGTCAATAAAGTAGGAATTGAAGGCTATTGCTATTTCGACTGCATCCTGTGTTAGATTGTTATTCACCATGATTTCTAGTCTTTTTGCAGTGTTACTATGGTCTTTCCCTGTTCACTTTTTTAGATTCTCCCATATCAATTTAGAATTTCCCTTTGCTTCACCAATTATGTTAATAAAAAAGTTTGCCTTGGCCTGTCTGATTTCTTTCCTCACCTTATTTCTCAACATGGTAAACCTACGTCTGTCATGCTCTAATTTAGATTTTAGGGCTATTTTTAGAGCATAATCTCGTTCTTTCATCAATTTCCAGATTTCTCCATTTAGCCAAGGAAGAGTGCTCTTTTGGCCAGGTTTGGATTTGATTTTCTTTAGGAAGCCATTTATTGTAGTCTGGATTGTGGATAGAACAACCTGACTATCAGCTTCCACGTCTGTATAGGACAAGAGATCATTCCAGTTTATTCCCTTAATTGCTTTTTCAAAATAGTTTAATTCACTCTTAGGTATTCTGAGTTGATCCGGCTTTCTAACAGTAGAGAGGTTAAACCTGCTCTTAGACAGCTTTCTGGCTAGAAGTGTCAGATTATGATCAGACAGCCCAGTAACCATATTGAATGATTTAGTCACTCTCTCTGGTTTATTACTGAACACCAAATCAATCTGTGTTTTAGAGCAACAAGTCACCCTGGTTGGCCCTTAACTAGCTGTGTAAGGTCAAAGGTATTAGTGATCCATTTGAGGGTTTTCCTACAACACTTGTCTTCATAATTAATGTTAACATCTCCCATTAAGATGACCTCTTTCCCAAAATCACATTCCCTAAGCATGGTATTAAACTGATCAAAAAACACACTTTTGGTGGAAGGTGGCCTATACATTCCAATGAGGGCAAAAGACATTTGGGGAGACAGTGTAACGTTCAGGCCGATACATTCTAGTTCATTATCACATGACCACTCAATTTGTTTACATCGGATATGTTCTTTAAGTTAAATCATCACACCCCCTCCTCTTCCTTCAATCCTGTCTCTCCTGAAAACAATGAAAACATTGTAGCCAGGCACAATCAAAGCAGCATATGGAGAGTGTTTATGGAGCCATGTCTCTGAGAGGCAGAGAAAGTCAAGGTTGGAGTCTGTGAGTAGATGTTGAATTTGATCACTTTTTGGAATGACACTACGAATGTTCAAGTGCCCCCCTAGTAGTCCCTTGGGCTTAGCTTGTGGGTCCAGATGACTCGAGAGTGATTGACACATTGAAAAAAGTAAATTTTCTGTGTTTTCTGACGGCTGGGTTTAGGCCGTTTTGTCTCATTTTGATTAGGGGCAGTTCGGTAGCGCAATTAACAATCCCTCCCGCCTGCACTGGATGCGGGGAACTAATTAAAATAGCTTGCGTACCAGAAGCAGAGTCAGGGATCGCATATAGCGACCCTGGTATGTTTGAAGAGTCAAAATCTATCCTGGAACCGGGTGAGTCGAGAGAAACCATAGGACCATAGCACTCACCCACCTCCACAGCGGCGACGACCAGTGGACGAGGCCATCCACCGCTCTCCACTCCGGTGCGAATCACTGGCTCTGTGATATTGGGCCCAGGATTGAGTTGTACAGTGCCTTGCGAAAGTATTCGGCCCCCCTGCACGGCCAATTTTTCAGTTTTTGATTTGTTAAAAAAGTTTAAAATATCCAATAAATGTCGTTCCACTTCATGATTGTGTCCCACTTGTTGTTGATTCTTCACAAAAAAATACAGTTTTATATCCTTATGTTTGAAGCCTGAAATGTGGCAAAAGGTCGCAAAGTTCAAGGGGGCCGAATACTTTCCCAAGGCACTGTACATCCCCGGAGAGCAGGAGGGTAGTGAACAGGTAGTTTAACAATTTTCGATAAATGTTGGACTTGTGTTTGTTACGCCTAAGCGGTTCAGTAGAATAAGGAGCGAGGTAGACTTGGCCATTATTCAGAACATTATGGTATGCTGTGTACTGTCTGCTCCCGTGGAACGGTGAACCAATGTGTTTGGTGTTGATATTCTCCGGTAGTAGACTGAGTGTGTCATCCCAGCAAGGACACACTGAGATTATCAGTAGAGCAGCTACATAACTGACAATCATGGCAGAGTACTGGAGATAAAACACATAATTGCGCTTTAACTCTTTGCATGAGTTACTTAGCTGGGATCGGCGTACACCTGATGGTTTAGATAAAATTACAGCATTCGAATGAGAAGCGGCACCACCCTGTCTTCCGTCCGCCATGTTGAGATCTGGGAGATGTCTATATGTTTTCCTAAGCTAAGGTTCAGCTTGGAAGCCAGTGTGGCGTCTAAAAAGCTCTCATTGGCCCCAGAGTCAATGAGGACCCGGAGAGATTTGGACTGGTTCCCCCAGAGCAGAATGACATGAAAAGGGGTGTTAGTAAGGGAAGAAAGAAACATTCACCATAAGACCCACCAGAGTACTCGCTCCCTGGCAAGCCTGGTCCTTTGCCGGGAACGAGGACACAAAATGACCAAAAGTCCCAAAATACAGGCAGCTCCTTGTGCTGATCCTGTGTTGCCGTTCCGCTGGCAACAGCTTATCTCTGTGGAGTGGCATGGGCTTGGGAAACAGGCCTCGGGGCGGAAATCCACCGCAAAGTTGAACACCGTGCGTGCGTCCTGCCGGAGCTGATTAGCTTCCGGGCAGCTCCTCTCCCGGAGAATGGGGCATCGAAAACCTTCCTCACATCTCCCACAAACCACTCCAGGCTCACGCATATGGCCGGCTGCTGTTCCCATATGGCTGTAGCCCAGGTGAGAGCCCTTACAGACATCAGCGTGATGAGGTAGGCTATTTTGGAGCGATTCGAGGGGAAGGAGGGTGGCTGAAGCTCAAAAAGGAGGGCACACTGAGCTAAAAATGCCCGTCAGGTGCTCGGCTCTAAGTTTGCTACTTGTTTGCTAGAAATAGCCACTTTACCTCTGTAGTCCAAGTGCTTTGTTTGTTTTTTTTTTTGGGGGGGGGTGGGATTTAAGATACTGAAGAGGTAGGGTTTCAGATGTTTTCTGGGCCAAGAGACCTGAGGTGGCAGAATGGAGTGCTTGGGTTGTAGTTTAGGATTTGAGCATAGCCTGAAGGTAAGGAGAGGCAGTTCCTCTGGCTGCTCCATCTGTAAGTACCATGGGGGTATAGTGGATGTGAGCTTCGACTGGAAGCTATTGCAGTGTGCGGAGGAACAGGGTGACATGAGAGAATTTGGGAAGATCGCAAACCATGCAGGCTGCAGTGTTCTGGATAAGTTGCAGGCGTTTGACGGCACAAGCTGAGTGCCCAGTAGTCCAGATAAGAAAGGACAAATGCCTGGATTAGGACCTGCGCCACATCCTGTGTGAGGTAGGGTTGTACTGCCAGGTAGGATGCAATCCAAGAGCCTGAGATGCCCAGCTGTGAGAGGGTGGAGAGGAGGAACTGATGGTTCACGGTATCGAAGGCAGATAGATCTAGGAGGATGGATCTAGGAGGATGAGAACAGAGGAGAGAGAGTCAGCTTAGGCAGTGCGGAGAGCCTCTTTGACACAGAGAAAAGCTGTCTCGGTTGAGTGACCCTTCTTGAAGCCTGACTGGTTAGGGTCAAGAAGATAGTTCTGAGAGAGAGAAAAATAACGTTGATCAGAGACAGAACGCTCAAGTGTTCTAGAAAGAAAAGAAAGAAGGTATACAGGTCTATAGTTTTTGAAGTCAGATTAGTCGAGTGTTGGTTTCATGAGGAAGGGAGCAACTCCGGCCATTTTAAAATCAGAGGAGACACAGCTAGAAGTCAAGGATGAGTTGATGAGGGAAGTGAGGAATGGGAGAAGATCTCCAGTGATGGTCTGGAGAAGGGAGGAGGGGATGGGGTCGAGAGGGTAGGTTGTCGGGCGGCAAGACCTAAGTATTCATAGGCTGTCATCTGGAGAGAGGGGAGAAATAGGTCAAGGCATAGTATAGTTCATTGTAAGTGAGACCAGTGGACTCAATAGGCTGAGTGAATGAGTAGCGGATGTCGTCAACATTTTTAAAAAAGGGGCTTGAAGCTTGAAATTTAAAGTGATAGAAAATGGCAGCAGATACAGAGGAAAAATAAGGTAGAGAGGAGAGAGTGAAAGGATGATAGGTCCTCCGGAAGTTCAGTTTTCCTTCATTTTTGCTCAGCTGCCCACAGCCCTGTTCTGTAACTTCACAATGAGTCACTCAGCCACGGAGCAGGAGGGGAAGGCCGACCTGGCCGGGAGGATAGGGGCATTGCGAGTCATAGGATGCAGAAAGGGAGGAAAGTAGGGTTGAAGAGGCAGACTCAGGATACACGAAGAAGAAAGATTTAGTAGAAGGGAGAGATGATAGGATAGAAGAAGAGAGTGTAGTGGGAGAGAGAGAGTGAAGATTGTGCCGGCACATGACCATCTGGGTAGGGGCTGAGTGGTTAGGGTTGGAGATCAGAGACCTGGAGGGTGGTTGCAGTAAGATTAGTAAGCGAGCAGCCTCTAGTAAAGAAGCGGTCAAGTGTATTGCCTTTCTTGTGAGTGGGAGGGGACTGTGAAAGTGGGAGGGGACTGTGAAAGTGGGAGGGGATTGGGAAAAGGTGAGGTCAAAAGAGGCAAAGGAAATGAAAGAGAGAGTTGAAAAAGAAATTAATCGAAGGCAGACATCGGCATGTTGAAGATCCAAGTACGAAGAGCGGTGAGCCATCGTCAGGAAATGAGCTCATCAAGGTGTCACGCTCATAGAGGTACTCTCCAAGGGCACTTGGTCGGCGATAAATGACAATAATGATAAGTTTGAGTGGACAGAAATTCAAATGAGGAGATGGAGAGATGAGAAAGGGAGAAAAGAGAAAATCTCCACTTAGGAGAATTTGAGTTGACCTGCGACACCACAGTAGTTCGGGGGAGACTGAAGAACCAAACACTAATTACTAATTGCCGAGCTGTACTATTGGAGAGCACACCTCACTGTACTATTGGCTGATTACCTAGGAAAGGTGAAGCAAGTCACAAATTGACCTGCCCCTTGATCCTGGTTGATGTGTCAACAGCTATATGCAAATGATGAGCAGTCAGCCATTCACACAGCAAGTGGGCTTCTGGGAAAAGAGGCAGCAATTAAAGTAGATGTCCAAAGCACAAAAGACAGTCGTAGACCAACACAGATAAAGACAAAATAAATAAAATGTAAACATACACAAAAACAGAGATGCCGAATGGCTCGCACACACACTCGCACACACGCACACAAATGTTTTTATTACTGAGGACCTTTTCGCTTCGTGATCTCAGCGTCTGTATTCTTCCTGTTCCAGGGAGTTGTGTGTGTGTGTGTGTGTGTGTGTGTGTGTGTGTGTGTGTGTGTTCATACTTATAATTCCAGGGCTTCTCAGGGAGTCAGTTGAGGTTAGGTTCAGGATGTTTCAACCAGAGCTCAGTGTCACTGTTCATAAGTCTCACAGCAAGGGGCTCACTTAGTGTCAGGAACATACACATCAGGAACAAGTCTCAAAACTGTCAGACCCTACTGTACCATGTCTCCTCTCCTTTCCTCCTAGTTGGGCTGTCAGACCCTACTATACCATGTCTCCTCTCCTTTCCTCCTAGTTGTGCTGTCAGACCCTACTGTACCATGTCTCCTCTCCTCTCCTCTTAGTTGGGCTGTCAGACCCTACTGTACCTTGTCTCCTCTCCTCCTAGTTGGGCTGTCAGACCCTAATGTACCATGTCTCATCTCCTCCTAGTTGGGCTGTCAGACCCTACTATACCATGTCTCCTCTCCTTTCCTCCTAGTTGGGCTGTCAGACCCGACTGTACCATGTCTCCTCTCCTCTCCTCCTAGTTGGGCTGTCAGACCCTACTGTACCATGCCTCCTCTCCTCCTAGTTGGGCTGTCAGACCCTACTGTACCATGTCTCCTCTCCTCTCCTCCTAGTTGGGCTGTCAGACCCTACTGTATCATGTCTCCTCTCCTCCTAGTTGGGCTGTCAGACCCTACTGTCCATGTCTCCTCTCCTCCTAGTTGGGCTGTCAGACCCTACTGTACCATGTCTCCTCTCCTCTCCTCCTAGTTGGGCTGTCAGACCCTACTGTACCATGTCTCCTCTCCTCTTAGTTGGGCTGTCAGACCCTACTGTCCATGTCTCCTCTCCTCCTAGTTGGGCTGTCAGACCCTACTGTACCATGTCTCCTCTCCTCTCCTCCTAGTTGGGCTGTCAGACCCTACTGTACCATGTCTCCTCTCCTCCTAGTTGGGCTGTCAGACCCTAATGTACCATGTCTCATCTCCTCCTAGTTAGGCTGTCAGACCCTACTGTACCATGTCTCCTCTCCTTTCCTCCTAGTTGGGCTGTCAGACCCTACTGTACCATGTCTCATCTCCTCTCCTCCTAGTTGGGCTGTCAGACCCTACTGTACCATGTCTCCTCTCCTCTCCTCCTAGTTGGGCTGTCAGACCCTACTGTACCTTGTCTTTTTCCTCAGCTCCTAGTTGGGCTGTCAGACCCTACTGTACCATGCCTCCTCTCTTCTCCTCCTAGTTGGGCTGTCAGACCCTACTGTCCATGTCTCCTTTCCTCTTAGTTGGGCTGTCAGACCCTACTGTACCTTATCTCCTCTCCTCCTAGTTGGGCTGTCAGACCCTACTGTACCATGTCTCCTCTCCTCTCCTCCTAGTTGGGCTGTCAGACCCTACTGTACCTTGTCTCCTCTCCTCCTAGTTGGGCTGTCAGACCCTACTGTACCATATCTCCTCTCCTCCTAGTTGGGCTGTCAGACTGTCATGAGAATTTTCAATCCCAAATGATAACTAACAATTATTTAAGCTTTGACCAATCCCCGAGATTTGTAAAACCCTGGGTTTAATAATAATTAGGCAAAGACTCAGCTTCTGCAAAAGTTTGGTTGCTTTATTCACGAGAACGTTCTGAAGATCAAAATACAAAGACATGTCACTTTATAACTCTCACCCCCCTACCTACTTACACGCACATACAGACACACAAACAGTAGGTGGGAAGTACCTTTCCCCACAGTTCTCACCACTCGTTTATCACTACCAAGCTGGCAGGTCCATCCTCCCGAGATTAGAGGGACCTTGACAGGACTCCCTTTCCTGTGGTAAGTTTCTCAGAGTTCTAACCAGGTCAGGTTGTTGTTCTCTGTATTTTCTTAGTCACACACACACATTTCTCTCCCTTCCTTGTCTCCACCAAAACAGAATGGACACAAGTTTATCACTTGAATTATTCATTATACATGTTACATATTCTAAACATTACTAATAGTTACGTTTGTCTAATTATTCATTATACATGTTACACATTCTTATAATTATGTTTCAGGGTGGAATTCTTTAGTCATTACCTTAAATATATAGATTCCCTTATCACAGACCCTACTGTACCATGCCTCCTCTCCTCCTAGTTGGGCTGTCAGACCCTACTGTACCAAGTCTCCTCTCCTCCTAGTTGGGCTATCAGGCCCTACTGTACCATGTCTCCTCTCCTCGGGCTGTCAGACCCTACTGTATCATGCCTCCTCTTCTCTCCTCCTTGTTGGCTTGTCAGACCCTAATGTACCATGTCTCCTCTCCTCTCCTCTCCTCTCCTCTCCTCTCCTCCTATTTGGGCTGCCAGACCCTACTGTATCATGCCTCCTCTCCTCTCCTCCTAGTTGGGCTGTCAGACCCTACTGCACCATGTCTCCTCTCCTCCTAGTTGGGCTGTCAGACCCTACTGTATCATGCATCCTCTCCTCTCCTCCTAGTTGGGCTGTCAGACCCTACTGCACCATGTTTCCTCTCCTCCTAGTTGGGCTCGCAGACCCTACTGCACCATGTCTCCTCTCCTCCTAGTTGGGCTGTCAGACCCTAATGTACCATGTCTCCTCTCCTCCTAGTTGGGCTGTCAGACCCTACTGTACCATATCTCCTCTCCTCCTAGTTGGGCTGTCAGACTGTCATGAGAATTTTCCATCCCAAATGATAACTAACAATTCTTTAAGCTTTTACCGATCCCCGAGGTTTGTAAGGCCCTGGGTTTAATAATAATTTGGCAAAGACTCAGCTTCTGCAAAAGTTTGGTTGCTTTATTCACGAGAACGTTCTGAAGATCAAAATACAAAGACATGTCACTTTATAACTCTCACCCCCCTACCTACTTACACGCACATACAGACACACAAACAGTAGGTGGGAAGTACCTTTCCCCACAGTTCTCACCACTCGTTTATCACATGCAGAGCAGAATTAGGCCGAAACCCGCTAATGATTAAAATGCAGAAAAGAGTCGTTAAATTCTAAAACCACCTAAAAGGAAGCAATTCCCAAACCTTCCATAACAAAGCCATCACCTACAGAGATAAGGACCGGGAGAAGAGTCCCCTAAGCAAGCTGGTGCTGGGGCCCTGTTCACAAACACAAACACACCCCACAGAGCCCCAGGAAAGCAACACAATTAGACCCAACCAAATCACGAGAAAACAAAAAGATAGTTACTTGACACATTGGAAAGAATTAACAAAAAACAAAGCATACTAGAATGCTATTTGGCCCTAAACAGAGAGTACACAGTGGCAGAACACCTAACTACTGTGACTGACCCAAATTTAAGGAAAGCTTTGAATATGTACAGACTCAGTGAGCATAGCCTTGCTATTGAGAAAGGCCTCCGTAGGCAGACCTGGCTCTCAAGAGAAGACAGGCTATGTGCTCACTGCCCACAAAATGCGGTGGAAACTGAGCTGCACTTCCTAACCTCCTGCCCAATGTATGACCATATTACAGACATACATGTCTCTCAGATTACACAGATCCACAAAGAATTTGAAAACAAACCCAATTTTGATAAACTCCCATATCTACTGGGTGAAATACCACAGTGTGCCATCACAGCAGCAATATTTGTGAGCTTTTGCCGCAAGAAAAGGTCAACCAGTGAGGAGCAAACACCATTGTAAATACAACCCATATTTATGCTTATTTATTTTCCCTTTTGTACTTTAACTATTTGTACTTTAACAACACTGTATGTATATATATATATACAGTGCCTTGCGAAAGTATTCGGCCCCCTTGAACTTTGCGACCTTTTGCCACATTTCAGGCTTCAAACATAAAGATATAAAACTGTATTTTTTTGTGAAGAATCAACAACAAGTGGGACACAATCATGAAGTGGAACGACATTTATTGGATATTTCAAACTTTTTTAACAAATCAAAAACTGAAAAATTGGGCGTGCAAAATTATTCAGCCCCTTTACTTTCAGTGCAGCAAACTCTCTCCAGAAGTTCAGTGAGGATCTCTGAATGATCCAATGTTGACCTAAATGACTAATGATGATAAATACAATCCACCTGTGCGTAATCAAGTCTCCGTATAAATGCACCTGCACCCGTGATAGTCTCAGAGGTCCGTTAAAAGCGCAGAGAGCATCATGAAGAACAAGGAACACACCAGGCAGGTCCGAGATACTGTTGTGAAGAAGTTTAAAGCCGGATTTGGATACGCGATAATAATAATAGCGATAATATTGAAATGGAAGGAGTATCAGACCACTGTAAATCTACCAAGATCTGGCTGTCCCTCTAAACTTTCAGCTCATACAAGGAGAAGACTGATCAGAGATGCAGCCAAGAGGCCCATGATCACTCTGGATGAACTGCAGAGATCTACAGCTGAGGTGGGAGACTCTGTCCATAGGACAACAATCAGTCGTATATTGCACAAATCTGGCCTTTATGGAAGAGTGGCAAGAAGAAAGCCATTTCTTAAAGATATCCATAAAAAGTGTTGTTTAAAGTTTGCCACAAGCCACCTGGGAGACACACCAAACATGTGGAAGAAGGTGCTCTGGTCAGATGAAACACACCATCCCCACTGTCAAACATGGTGGTGGCAGCATCATGGTTTGGGCCTGCTTTTCTTCAACAGGGACAGGGAAGATTGTTAAAATTGATGGGAAGATGGATGGAGCCAAATACAGGACCATTCTGGAAGAAAACCTGATGGAGTCTGCAAAAGACCTGAGACTGGGACAGAGATTTGTCTTCCAACAAGACAATGATCCAAAACA
Source organism: Oncorhynchus clarkii lewisi (assembly GCF_045791955.1). Lineage (NCBI taxonomy): Eukaryota > Metazoa > Chordata > Actinopteri > Salmoniformes > Salmonidae > Oncorhynchus > Oncorhynchus clarkii. Next base: position 66,261,074 of record NC_092164.1, read on the forward strand.
TAAAGCAAAATCTACAATGGAATGGTTCAAAAATAAACATATCCAGGTGTTAGAATGGCCAAGTCAAAGTCCAGACCTGAATCCAATCGAGAATCTGTGGAAAGAACTGAAAACTGCTGTTCACAAATGCTCTCCATCCAACCTCACTGAGCTCGAGCTGTTTTGCAAGGAGGAATGGGAAAAAATGTCAGTCTCTCGATGTGCAAAACTGATAGAGACATACCCCAAGCGACTTACAGCTGTAATCGCAGCAAAAGGTGGCGCTACAAAGTATTAACTTAAGGGGGCTGAATAATTTTGCACGCCCAATTTTTCAGTTTTTGATTTGTTAAAAAAGTTTGAAATATCCAATAAATGTCGTTCCACTTCATGATTGTGTCCCATTTGTTGTTGATTCTTCACAAAAAAATACAGTTTTATATCTTTATGTTTGAAGCCTGAAATGTGGCAAAAGGTCGCAAAGTTCAAGGGGGCCGAATACTTTCGCTAGGCACTGTATATATAATATGACATTTGTAATGTCTTTATTGTTTTGAAACTTCTGTGACTGTCATGTTTACAGTTTATTTTTTATTTTTTTGATTTCACTTTTGTATATTATCTACCTCACTTGGTTTGGAAAGTTAACATATGTTTCCCATGCAAAATAAAGCCACTTGAATTGAATTGAGAGAGAATATAGAGAGAGAGAGAGTAGAGAGCGAGAGCGAGAGCAGAGAGTAGAGAAAGAGTGAGAGAGAGCAGAGAGTAGAGAAAGTGTGAGAGAGAGAGATATATATATATTCACTTTATATATTATCTACCTCACTTGCTTTGGCAATGTTAACACATGTTTCCCATGCCAATAAAGCCCTTGAATTGAATTGAATTGAATTGAGAGAGAGAGAGAGAGAAGAGAGGAGGAGAGAGAGTAGAGAGGAGAGAGAGTAGAGAGGAGAAAGAGAGAAGAGAGAGAGAGAGGGAGAGAGTAGAGAGGAGAGAGAGATACGAGAAGAGAGAGAATGAGAGAGAGTAGAGAGCTGCGTTGTAGCATAATATAATTTGCACACCTCTGAACCAGCTGAGTTCAGCTACATTGGTGAGAAGATTCTATCACACATTTCATTCAGTTTAACCATACGGCTAAGGAATCTCACCAATGTTTCACCCAGCACAGCATATCCACTACCGACAAAACCATCATCTAATCAACCAACCAGCAACATATTAGCCCACTGAGCTAAAACCTATAGGCATTAGTTCTGGGAACGAACGCAAGTCTTCAGCTCTCAAGCGATTAACCATTTCCACCTAAATACAAAGGGTGAACATATCCCCAAACAGTAATTCTCTGGTAACCAGTTCTCAGTTATTAAGTTAATTTAGACCCCAATAACCATACATATTGTGCTGAAGGAAATTAGTATGGTTTCCCTGCATGACTATGATAAAATCAGACTCTAAACCATCCGGAGTTACAGCGTCTCTGACCACAAAACAATAATTGATCATTAACCAAGAGTGAAAGGAATATATTCATGTGGGTGGTTTTAAGATGGGTTGAAAGGAGTCAACAAAACTTTTGAGATGTTTAAAACAAACATAAGAGAAAACTTTGAGTTTCTGAGATTCAAAACTTCCTAAACATCTCCTCAAATCCTCTCAGAACGTATAGTTCAATCAGATAGATGTTTATTTCAGGAGCTGCAGCAGCCTAGAGACTTGCCTAGTTAAATAAAGATAAAATAAAATAAATAAATAATTGTCTTCAAAGATTCCTTTAAACACAGCTCACAACAAACACACACACACACACAGTAACTAGGTTAGCACACATGCAGAATTAAAACTACTCATCTTCAAACACACAGACACACACACACACACACAAGCAGGCTAACTGTGAAACTCTGAAAATGTCCTGACGCAGGTGGAAGACTATATCTAGGGAAGGATCGTGATTATGGCTGTCCAGCCAGGTTTAGACCAATCAGATCAGTGTTAACCGGCGATAGCCGACACCCGCATAGCTGATGTTTTGGGGTGACACCATAACAGCATTGGAGCCGGCAGGGTAGCCTCGTGGTCAGAATCAGGGTAGCCTCGTGGTTAGAGGCAGGGTAGCCCCGTGGTTAGAGGCAGGGTAGCCCCGTGGTTAGAGGCAGGGTAGCCTCGTGGTCAGAGGCAGGGTAGCCTCGTGGTCAGAGGCAGGGTAGCCTAGTGGTCAGAGGCAGGGTAGCCTCGTGGTTAGAGGCAGGGTAGCCTCGTGGTTAGAGGCAGGGCAGCCTCGTGGTTAGAGGCAGGGTAGCCTCGTGGTTAGAGGCAGGGTAGCCTCGTGGTTAGGGGCAGGGTAGCCTCGTATTTAGAGGCAGGGTAGCCTCGTGGTTAGAGACAGGGTAGCCTCGTGGTCAGAGGCAGGGTAGCCTCGTGGTCAGAGGCAGGGTAGCCTCGTGGTCAGAGGCAGGGTAGCCTCGTGGTCAGAGGCAGGGTAGCCTAGTGGTCAGAGGCAGGGTAGCCTCGTGGTCAGAGGCAGGGTAGCCTCGTGGTCAGAGGCAGGGTAGCCTCGTAGTCAGAGGCAGGGTAGCCTCGTGGTCAGAGGCAGGGTAGCCTCGTGGTCAGAGTCAGGGTAGCCTCGTGGTTAGAGGCAGGGTAGCCCCGTGGTTAGAGGCAGGGTAGCCCCGTGGTTAGAGGCAGGGTAGCCTCGTGGTTAGAGGCAGGGTAGCCTCGTGGTTAGAGGCAGGGTAGCCTCGTGGTTAGGGGCAGGGTAGCCTCGTATTTAGAGGCAGGGTAGCCTTGTGGTTAGAGACAGGGTAGCCTCGTGGTCAGAGGCAGGGTAGCCTCGTGGTCAGAGGCAGGGTAGCCTCGTGGTCAGAGGCAGGGTAGCCTCGTGGTCAGAGGCAGGGTAGCCTAGTGGTCAGAGGCAGGGTAGCCTAGTGGTCAGAGGCAGGGTAGCCTAGTGGTCAGAGGCAGGGTAGCCTCGTGGTTAGAGGCAGGGTAGCCTCGTGGTCAGAGGCAGGGTAGCCTCGTGGTCAGAGGCAGGGTAGCCTCGTGGTCAGAGGCAGGGTAGCCTCGTGGTCAGAGGCAGGGTAACCTCGTGGTCAGAGGCAGGGTAGCCTCGTGGTCAGAGGCAGGGTAGCCTCGTGGTCAGAGCACTGGACTAGTAACTGAAAGGTTGCTAGAATCCCGGAGCTGATAAAAGGTAAAAATCTGTCGTTCTGCCCCTGAACATGTCGTTCTGAACAAGTCAGTTAACCCACTGTTCCTAGGCTGTAATTGCAAATAAGAACTTGTTCTTAACTTATTTGCCTAGGTAAAATAAAATAGGGTTATGGTTAGTATTCCCACGCAGCCATGTAACAGTCTTAGTTTACGTGAAACAGACGCATGACAAGAGGTGACTGTCTGTGCTAATTATCTAGCATGCTCTGAACACCTGTGCTAATTATCTATCTAGCATGCTCTGAACACCTGTGCTAATTATCTATCTAGCATGCTCTGAACACTTGTGCTAATTAACTATCTAGCATGCTCTGAACACCTGTGCAAATTATCTATCTAGCATGCTCTGAACACCTGTGCTAATTAGCTATCTAGCATGCTCTGAACACCTATGTTAATTAGCTCTCTTGCATGCTCCGAACACCTGTGCTAATTATCTATCTGAACACCTGTGCTCTAAACCTCTATGCTAATTAGCTATCTAGCATGCTCTGAACAGCTATTCTAATTAGCTCTCTAGCATGCTCTGAAGACCTATGCTAATTAGCTATCTAGCATGCTCTGAACACCTGTGCTAATTAGCTATCTAGCATGCACCAAACACCTGTGCTAATTAGCTATCTAGCATGCACCAAACACCTGTGTTAATTAGCTATCTAGCATGCACCAAACACCTGTGCTAATTAGCTATCTAGCATGCTCTGAACACCTATGCTAATTAGCTATCTAGCATGCACCAAACACCTGTGCTATTTAGCTATCTAGCATGCACCAAACACCTGTGCTAATTAGCTATCTAGCATGCTCTGAACACCTGTGGTAATTAGCTATCTAGCATGCTCTGAACACCTGTGCTAATTAGCTATCTAGCATGCTCTGAACACCTATGATAATTAGCTATCTAGCATGCACCAAACACCTGTGCTAATTAGCTATCTAGCATGCTCTGAACACCTGTGCTAATTAGCTATCTAGCATGCTCTGAACACCTATGCTAATTAGCTATCTAGCATGCTCTGAACACCTGTGCTAATTAGCTATCTAGCATTCTCTGAACACCTGTGCTAATTAGCTATCTAGCATGCTCTGAACACCTGTGCTAATGAGCTATCTAGCATGCTCTGAACACCTATGCTAATTAGCTATCTAGCATGCTCTGAACACCTATGCTAATTAGCTATCTAGCATGCACCAAACACCTGTGCTAATTAGCTATCTAGCATGCTCTGAACACCTGTGCTAATTAGCTATCTAGCATGCTCTGAACACCTGTGCTAATTAGCTATCTAGCATGCACCAAACACCTGTGCTAATTAGCTATCTAGCATGCTCTGAACACCTGTGCTAATTAGCTATCTAGCATGCTCTGAACACCTGTGCTAATTAGCTATCTAGCATGCTCTGAACACCTGTGCTAATTAGCTATCTAGCATGCTCTGAACACCTATGCTAATTAGCTATCTAGCATGCTCTGAACACCTATGCTAATTAGCTATCTAGCATGCACCAAACACCTGTGCTAATTAGCTATCTAGCATGCTCTGAACACCTGTGCTAATTAGCTATCTAGCATGCTCTGAACACCTGTGCTAATTAGCTATCTAGCATGCTCTGAACACCTGTGCTAATTAGCTATCTAGCATGCTCTGAACACCTGTGCTAATTAGCTATCTAGCATGCTCTGAACACCTATGCTAATTAGCTATCTAGCATGCTCTGAACACCTGTGCTAATTAGCTGTGTGTAAGCGTAACTCGAGAAGTGTAATGGACGTGTAGTTTCATCAGAAGGTGTATGGATCTGTCCAAAACAGCTACAGTAAGTTTATCTTTTTGTATTTGAACGATTCTTTCTCGCTGATGAAAGGGCCATATATTTTGAAAGCCGTATCAAAAGTGATGATTATTGATGTTTCTAAATGTTAAAATACAGTGTTGGGTTTGTGGTTCACATGAGGCAGTCGTAGGCGAAGCTAATGGCTGAGAACTGTAGAGAGAATGTAAAATGCCGAGTAGAGTTTTCGAGAGCCAGAGCTGTTGTAGCTTGCTTGCTAGCTAGCTGGTTCCATCCCCAAACACAATGATAGATCTGAGTGGGCAGGTTGCACTTAGATAACTGTCTCTCTCTGTTTTTGATCATCTACTAGCAACATAACATGACAAAACTCCTTTGGACACTTTAGTACCTACTTACCAGATTGGCCTTCTATTCAACCCCCGAAGCCACCAGCAGGCTGTTCCTTTCTTGACAACAAAGCCGCAATGAACTGTTGGGATTTTAGTTTTTATCAAAGTAATTTAAATTGTGAAAATAGAAGCATATAATTATTTTAATTTTTATTATATATAAATATATATAATTATATATAAATATATAAATATAAAGTACCAGTCAAATGTTTGGATGTAACTGACTCATTCAAGGATTTCTTTATTTTTACTATTTTCTACATTGTAGAATAATAGTGTGAAATAACACATATGGAATCATCTGGTGACCAAAAAAGTGGTAATAAAATGTTATATTTGAGATTCTGCATTCTCTTTTTTTTTTTTTTTTTTACAGAATTAAGAATTGTATTTTATTTCGCATACAGGAATGGGTAGTGATAACAAAATAGCAACCGTGTACAGTATAACTTGTTTACGATGACAACGTCTATTATTGTTTTTTTGTTTTTTTTTCAATTAAAAGTAAATAAAAAGGACAGAGAGACAAACATTGACATTCGTTGTACTGTTGAATGAGATGGCAAATTTAGAGGACAAAACAAAACTTAACTCACACATACAAAAAATAAAATCCTACTAGGTGGTAGAAGAAGACAGCATAAAGTCACTACAAGCAGTGTAGTTAAACCAAAGTAAGTATTGAGTGGAGTACAGCACAGAGTAGCAGGAGATCGTCAACCCAGTTATGAAAGGGGACTAGACCTTTTTATCCACTATCAGCCACCATACTTTGTAAAAGAGTGGACTTCTATTGGAGGTAATGTAGTGAGTCTTTTCCATATGCATTACATTCCCTAAATTCCATAACCTCATGTCAAAGGTAGGCGCAGTCTCCAATTTGCTAAATTGCAATATGAGTCTTTTGGCTAATAAAGTACAAAGGGAGACAGTCTTCCCCTCCTGGTTATTCCCATAAACTGTACCAAACAGAGCAGTCAATGGGGTCTGGGGCTAGAACTCTATTGAAGGCTTCAGATAAGTCATCAAAAATGAGAGACCAGTAAGCATGTAACTAAGGACATGTCCAAAATAAGTGGGTCAACGTCCCCTCGTCCTGCTTGCACCTCTCACACAGTGGTGAGGTGTCCGGGAATATTTTATGCAGTTTCACTTTTGAGTAATGTAACCTGTGTATCACCTTAAGTTGTACACGGTTGTGTCTGGCATTCACTGAACTGTGGTTTATATTCCTGAGAGCTTCTACCCAGTCCTCATCTGAGATCTCTGAACCAAGTTCTTGTTCCCAAGCCCTTTTAATAGTGTCTCTATGTGGGCCTGTAGCACATCATATAGTCTAGAGAACGACCATTTTGAATGGGGTTTGACAAGGATCAGGCTGTCTAATGTAGGACTATTTGGCTTAATGCCACACTATGGGATATGTGTCCTGAAGAAATTTCAGATTTTGGAGGAATCTGAAAAAATGTTTTGTTGGCATGTTAAATTTAGCTTCTAATTGTTTAAATAAAGCTAACTGACCATCCATGTATAAGTTACTAATTGTTTTGAACCCCTTTTCCCTCCCCTGTGAAAACACCATCCAATGATGTCACGGCTTCTAGGAGTAGTGGGGGGAGGCGCAGAGAGCAGAGGTAGTTCAATCGTGATCTTTTAATCCAGAACAACAAGCAACGGTAACGCCAATCACTAAGGCACATCACCTTAACCAGTCCAAAACCAGGACCAAACAGTCTGGAGAAAAAGGTCCACGAACAGAAAAACAAGCCCGCACAAAAGCAGGGCATACCTGGTTTAAACAGCCCAAATCAAAACCCAAACAAGAAACAGGTGTAACAGATCAGACAAAACTAACTGAAACAGAAAAGGGGATCGGTGGCAGCTAGTAGACCGGCGACGACGAGCGCCGAGCGCCTCCCGAACAGGAAGAGGAACCACCTTCGGCGGGATTCGTGATTCGCAATACAGGGTGGAAAGCATGATTCGGGCAAATTGGACTGTCAATGTATACAGTGGGTATGTTAAGAAAATAACTAATCTGTTTCCAATACCTAATCTGTTTCCAGAGTATTACAAATGACTGGATTAGAGTCATAAGTGGCTTATTTTCCACATATGATGGACAATTAACAAATGCAGAGGGTACTAATAATAGAGTTTAAAGTAAGGAAGGCCATGTATTTGCATAAATGATTCTTAGAAATGATGTCTGCCTTGTCTTTTATTTTACATTCAAAGTGCATGCTGGGAAAGTATGTGAACCCTTGGCTTTAATAACTGGTTGACCGTCCTTCGGCAGCTATAACCTCAACCAAACGTTTTCTGTTGTTGTGGATCAGAAATGCACAATGGTCAGAAGGAATTTTGGACAAAACCTCTTTACAAAACTGTTTCGATTCAACAATGTTCTTGGGATGACTGGTGTGAACTGCTCTTTTGAGGTCATGCCACAGCATTTCAATCAGGTTGAGGTCAGGACTCTGACTGGGCCACTCCAGAAGGCCTTTCTTCTGTTGAAGCCATTCTGTTGTTAATTTACTTCTGTGTTTTGGGTCGTTGTCCTGTTGCATCACCCAACTTCTGTTGAGCTTCATTTGACGGACAGATAGCCTAACATTCTCCTGTAAAACGTCTTGATAAACTTGGGAATTCATTTTTCCGTCGATGATAGTATGCTGACCAGGCCCTGAGGCAGCAAAGCAGCCCCAAACCATGATTCTCCCTTCACCATACTTTACAGTTGGGATGAGGTTTTGATGTTGGTGTGCTGTGCCTTTTTTTCTTCACACATAGTGTTGTGTGTTCCTTCCAAACTACTCAACTGTAGTTTCATCTGTCCACATAATATTTTTATGTGCCAGAAGAGCTGTGGAACATCCAGGTGCACTTTTGCAAACTTCAGTCAGACTGCCCTGGGTTGGTTGGCTCTATTCAGACTGCCCTGGGATGGTTGGCTCGAGTCAGACTGCCCTGGGTTGGTTGGTTCTATTCAGACTGCCCTGGGTTGGTTGGCTAAAGTCAGAATGCCCTGTGTTGGTTGGCTCCAGTCAGACTGCCCTGGGTTGGTTGGCTACAGCCAGAATGCCCTGGGTTGGTTGGCTCCATGTATATGTTGCCTGGTCTTTGTCTGCTCCTTTTCTGGCCTTCAGTGTGACCCACATCTAGCCTGTAGTTGTGTTACATTTAGCCTTGAATTTAACAAGGCTATTGGCACCCCATTGGCACCCTATTGGCACCCTATTGGCACCCTAATGGCACCCTATTGACACCCTATTGACACCCTATTGGCACCCTAATGGCACCCTATTTACACCCTATTGACACCCTATTGGCACCCTAATGGTACGCTATTCCCAACATAGTGCACTACTATTGACCAGAGCCTTATGGGTTCGACCTGGGTTAAATGAAGTAATGTGGCCTGATCCTGCCATAAGTGCAGCAATGTTTTTTTTGGACAGCTGTGGCTTCTTCTGTGGTGTCCTCCAATGAATACCATTCTTGTTTAGTGTTTTACATATCGTAGACTCGTCAACAGAGATGTTAGCATGTTACAGAGATTTCTGTAAGTCTTTAGCTGACACTAGGAATCTTCTTAACATCATTGAGCATTCTGTGCTGTGCTCTTGCAGACATCTTTGCAGGACGGCCACTCCTATGGAGAGTAGCAACAGTGCAGATCTTTCCATTTCTAGACAATTTGTTTACCGTGGACTGATTAACATCAAGGCTTTTATAGATACTTTTGCAACCCTTTCCAGCTAAATTGCAAGTCAAAAATTCTTATGTCTTCTGAGATCTCTTTTGTTCGAGGCATGTTTCACATCAGGCAATGCTTGTTGCAAACTCAAATTTGTGAGTGTTATTTATAGGGCAAGGCAGCTCTAACCAACATCATCTCATTGATCGGACTTCAGGTTAGCTGACCCCTGACTCCAATTAGCTTTTGGAGAAGTCATTAGCCTAGGAGTTCACATACTTTTTACAATTTACACTGTGAACGTTTAAATTATGATTTCAATATAGACAAGAAAAATACAATAATTTGTGTCTTATTAGTTTAAGCACACTATGTGTGTCTATTGTTGTGACTTAGATGCAGAAATCCAGGTAATTTGAAAGGGTTTACATACGTTTTCTTGCCACTGTATACGTCGGCCCGGGATAAAACCTGTCTGGTCAGGATGTCAGAAATATATCTATCAATCGGTTTGCCAATATCTTTGTCAACACCTTGTTTTCTATGGGGAGCAACGACACGGGGCGATAAGACGACATCTCCATGAAATGTCTATCTTTTTTCAGGATCAGTGCTATAGTACTGTAGCCTCATACAGTGTTTGCGGGAGTTTCACATTTTCTTTGGAATGTTTAAACATTCGTAACATAAGTGGAGCCAGACTGGTGCAGTACAGTCGTGGCCAAAAAGATTTGAGAATGGCACTAATATTAATTTCCACAACGTTTGCTGCTTCAGTGTCTTTGTATATTTTTGACAGATGTTACTATGGAATACTGAAGTTTAATTACAAGCATTTCATAGGCTTTTATTGACAATTACATGACGTTGATGCAAAGAGACAATATGTGCAGTGTTGACCCTTCTTTTTCAAGACCTCTGCAATCCGCCCCTGGCATGCTGTCAATTAACTTCTGGGCCACATTGATGGCAGCCCATTCTTGCATAATCAATGCTTGGAGTTTGTCAGAATTTGTGGGTTTTTGTTTGTCCACCCGCCTCTTGAGGATTGACCACAAGTTCTCAATGGGATTAAGGTCTGGGGAGTTTCCTGGCCATGGACCCAAAATATCGATGTTTTGTTCCCCGAGCCACTTAGTTATCACTTATGGCAAAGTGCTCCATCATGCTCATCATCATCACGACTGCGTGGCCACGCACGCCTCCAACTCAATCATGAAGTTTGCGGACGACACAACAGTGGTAGGCTTGATTACCAACAACGACGAGACAGCCTACAGGGAGGAGGTGAGGGCCCTCGGAGTGTGGTGACAGGAAAATAACCTCACACTCAACGTCAACAAAACTAAGGAGATGATTGTGGACTTCAGGAAACAGCAGAGGGAACACCCCCCTATCCACATCAATGGAACAGTAGTGGAGAGGGTAGTAAGTTTTAAGTTCCTCGGCATACACATCACAGACAAACTGAAATGGTACACTCACACAGACAGCATCGTGAAGAAGGCGCAGCAGCGCCTCTTCAACAGGAGGCTGAAGAAATTCGGCTTGTCACCAAAAGCAAACACAAACTTCTACAGATGCACAATCGAGAGCATCCTGGCGGGCTGTATGACCGCCTGGTACGGCAACTGCTCCGCCCACAACCGTAAGGCTCTCCAGAGGGTAGTGAGGTCTGCACAACGCATCACCGGGGGCAAACTACCTGCCCTCCAGGACACCTACACCACCCGATGTTATAGGAAGGCCATAAAGATCATCAAGGACAACAACCACCCGAGTGACTGCCTGTTCACCCCGCTATCATCCAGAAGGCGAGGTCAGTACAGGTGCATCAAAGCTGGGATCGAGAGACTGAAAAACAGCTTCTATCTCAAGGCCATCAGACTGTTAACTTCTTGATCCTACTTGAGACGCAGATGTCTCAACTAGGCACCTGGAAATGAAAATGCGCTACGCTAAATGCTAAATGTACTCGTTAAAACTCAAACGTTCATCAAAATACACATGCAGGGTATAGAATTAAAGCTACACTCGTTGTGAATCTAGCCAACAAGTCAGATTTTTAAAATGCTTTTCGGCGAAAGCATGAGAAGCTATTATCTGATAGCATGCAACACCCCAAAATGCCTGAATGCGACGTAAACAAAATATTTAGCGTAGCCGGCGATACACAAACGCAGAAATAAAATATAAAACATTCATTACCTTTGACGAGCTTCTTTCTTGGCACTCCTATATGCCCCGTAAACATCACTATTGGGTCTTTTTTTCGATTAAATCGGTCCATATATACCCAAAATAGCCATCTATGGAAGCTGTGTAATTCAGAAAAAAACATTGTTTTAAAACGCAGCGTCATTTTTTTAAATTAAAAAAGTTGACGATAAACTTTCACAAAACACTTCGAAATACTTTTGTAATCCAACTTTAGGTATTAGTAAACGTTTATAATCTATCAAAATGATTACAGGGCGATGTGTATTCAATAGCTCCTCGTCTTCAAATCAATGGCCGACAATGTGCACTTCAAAACATCCTGGCGGAGACCGGAAGAAACGGAATCCAGTTAGTTGGATTTACCAACAAAAAACTCCCCGGATAATGACGACATCGTGTGGAATCTGTAGGAATTGCATGCAGGTCCATAATTAATTTTGTGCCCTTTTAACAATCCATGAAAGTGACGCATGGATATTATTTTTAGCTTTCAGTGAGCAGTTTTTCTTGCGCTTTTCGATGAAACACACGATCTGTTATAGTCACAGCCGTGATTTAACCAGTTTTAGAAACTTCAGAGTGTTTTCTATCCACACATACTAATCATATGCATATACTATATTCCTGGCATGAGTAGCAGGACGCTGAAAAGTTGCACGATTTTTTACAGAATGTTCGAAAAAGGAGGGGGTAGGCTTAACAGGTTTTAAACAGCCATCACTAACATTGAGTGGCTGCTTGCAACACACTGACTCAACTCCAGCCACTTTAATAATGGGAATTGATGGGAATTGATGTAAAATATATCACTAGCCACTTTAAACAATGCTACCTAATATAATGTTTACATACCCTACATTATTCATCTCATATGCATACGTATATACTGTACTCTATATAATCTACTGCATCCTTATGTAATACATGTATCACTAGCCACTTTAACTATGCCACTTTGTTTACATACTCATCTCATATGTATATACTATACTCGATACCATCTACTGTATCTTGCCTATGCTGCTCTGTACCATTACTCATCCATATATCTTTATGTACATATTCTTTATCCCCTTACACTGTGTATAAGACAGTAGTTTTGGAATTGTTAGTTAGTTTACTTGTTTGTTATTACTGCATTGTCGGAACTAGAAGCACAAGCATTTCGCTACACTCACATTAACATCTGCTAACCATGTGTATGTGACAAATAAAATTTGATTTGATTTGCTGGAATTGGCATTGTTCGTCACCAAACTGTTCCTGGATGGTTGGGAGAAGTTGCTCTCGGAGGATGTGTTCGTACCATTCTTTATTCATGACTGTGTTCTTAGGCAAAATTGTGAGTGAGCCCACTCCCTTGGCTGAGAAGCAACCCCACACATGAATGGTCTCAGGATGCTTTACTGTTGGCATGACACAGGACTGATGGTAGCGCTCACCTTGTCTTCTCCAGACAAGCTTTTTTTCAGAATATCAGTCTGTCCCTGATGTTTTTCCTGGAGAGAAGTGGCTTCTTTGCTGCCCTTCTTGACATCAGGCCATCCTCCAAAAGTCTTCGCCTCACTGTGCATGCAGATGCAATCACACCTGCCTGCTGCCATTCCTGAGCAAGCTCTGTACTGGTGGTTCCCTGATCCCGCAGCTGAATCAACTTTAGAAGACGGTCGTGGCACTTGCTGGACTTTCTTGGGCACCCTGAAGCCTTCTTCACAACAATTGAACCGCTCTCCTTGAAGTTCTTGATGATCCGATAAATGGTTGATTTAGGTGCAATCTTACTGTCAGCAATATCCTTGCCTGTGAAGCCCTTTATGTGCAAAGCAATGATGACGGCACGTGTTTCCTTGCAGGTAACCATGGTTGACAAAGGAAGAACGAATGATTCCAAGCACCAACCTCCTTTTGAAGCTTCCAGTCTGTTTTTCGAACTCAATCAGCATGACAAAGTCATCTCCAGCCTTGTCCTCGTCAACACTCACACCCGTGTTAACGAGAGAATCACTGACATGATGTCAGCTGGTCCTTTTGTGGCAGGGCTGAAATACAGTGGAAATATTTTTGGGGATTCAGTTCATTTGCATGGCAAAGAGGGACTTTCTGTTTATACACTGATTTATTTTTTTATTTTTTTTTATCTGTCAGCCCCAGCCGCGAACTCAGGCTCTGTCTGTAGTTAACCGACCGTCGCCATTTTACCTGTTGTTGTTTTAGCTGATTAGCTGTTGTTGTTGTCTAAGCTCTCCAAATCAACACCTGTGATTACTTTATGCCTCGCTGTATGTCTCTCTCATATGTCAATATGCCTTGTATACTGCTGTTTTGGTTAGTTATCATTGTTTTAGTTTACAAGGGAGCCCCTAGTTCCACTCATTATACCTCTGATACCTCCTTTGTCCCACCTCCCACACATGCGGTGACCTCACCCATTATAACCAGCTTATCCAGAGATACAACCTCTCTTATCATCACTCAGTGCCTGGGCTTACCCCCATTGTACCCGCACCCCACCATACCCCTGTCTGCACATTATGCCCTGAATCTATTCAACCACGCCCAGAAATCTGCTCCTTTTATTCTTTGTCCCCAAAGCTCTAGGCGACCAGTTTCTACACCTCCTCTGTTCCTTGGGTGATGCGGGGCCTGGGTTTACCTCCACGTGTCCCCAGGCACCCTCATTTGTTGACTTCTGTGATCGAAAAAAACTTGGTTTTATGTATGTCAACATCAGAAGCCTCCTTCCTAAGTTTGTTTTACTCACTGCTTTAGCACACTCCGCCAACCCTGATGTCCTTGCCGTGTCTGAATCCTGGCTTAGGAAGGCCACCAACAATTCTGAGATTTCCATACCCAGCTACAACATTTTCCATCAAGATAGAACTGCCAAAGGGGGAGGAGTTGCAATCTACTGCAGAGAGAGCGTGCCATGTTCTATCATGCGTTCCAGGTCTAAACCCAAACAGTTTGAACTTCTAATTTTAAAAATGAACCTCTCCAGAAATAAGTCTCTCACTGTTGACGCCTGCAATCGACCCCTCCCCCCACCCTCCGCTCCCAGCTGTGCCCTGGACACTATTTCTGAATTGATCGACCCTCATCTAGCTTCAGAGTTTGTTCTGTTAGGTGACCTAAACTGGGATATGCTTACCACCCCGGCAGTCCTACAATCTAAGCTAGATGCCCTCAATCTCACACAAATCATCAAGGAACCCACCAGGTACAACCCTAAAACCGTAAACATGGGCACCCTCATAGACATTATCCTGACCAACTTGCCCTCCAAACACACCTCCGCTGTTTTCAATCAGGATCTCAGCGATCACTGCCTCATTGCCTGTATCCGCTAATGGTCTGCGGTCAAATGACCACCCCTCACCACTGTCAAACCCTCCCTAAAACACTTCTGCGAGCAGGCCTTTTAAATCGACCTGACCCGGGTATCCTGGAAGGATATTACCTCATCCCGTCAGTCGAGGATGCCTGGTCATTCTTTAAAAGTAATTTCCTCACCATCTTAGATAAGCATGCCCCGTTCAAAAAATGCAGAACTTTGAACAGATATAGCCCTTGGTTCACTCCAGACCTGACTGCCCTTGACCAGCACAAAAACATCCTGTGGCGGACTGCAATAGCATCGAATAGTCCGCACGAAATGCAACTGTTCAGGGAAGTCAGGAACCAATACACGCAGTCAATCAGGAAAGCAAAGGCTAGCTTTTTCAAGACGAAATTCGCATCCTGTAGCTCTAACTCCAAAATGTTTTGGGACACTGTAAAGTCCATGGAGAACAAGAGCACCTCCTCCCAGCTGCCACTGCACTGAGGCTAGGTAACACGGTCACCACTGACAAATCCTTGATAATCGAAAATTTCAATAAACATTTCTCAACGGCTGGCCATGCCTTCCTCCTGGCTACTGCAACCCCGGCCAACAGCTCCGTCTCCCCCGCATTTACTCGCCCAAGCCTCCCCAGCTTCTCCTTCACCCAGATCCAGATAGCGGATGTTCTGAAAGAGCTGCAAAACCTGGACCAGTACAAATCAGCTGGACTAGACAATCTGGACCCTCTCTTTCTAAAATTATCCACCGCCATTGTTGCAACCCCTATTAACAGCCTGTTCAACCTCTCTTCCGTATCGTTAGAGATCCCTAAAGATTGGAAAGCTGCCGTAGTCATCCCCCTCTTCAAAGGGGGTGACACCCTAGACCCAAACTGTTACAGACCTGTATACATCCTGCCCTGCCTATCTAAAATCTTCGAAAGCCAAGTTAATAAACATATCACTGACCATTTCGAATCCCACCGTACCTTCTCCGCTGTGCAATCCGGCTTCCGAGCCGGTCACGGGTGCGCCTCAGCCACGCTCAAGGTACTAAACGATATCATAACCACCATCGATAAAAGACAGTACTGTGCAGCCGTCTTCATTGACCTGGCAAAGGCTTTCGACTGTCAATCACCGTATTCTAATCGGCAGACTCAATAGCCTTGGTTTTTCTGACGACTGCATCGCCTGGTTCACAAACTACTTTGCAGACAGAGTTCAGTGTGTCAAATCGGAGGGCATGTTGTCCGGACCTCTGGCAGTCTCTATGGGGGTGCCACAGGGTTCAATTCTCGGGCCGACTCTTTTCTCTGTATATATCAATGATGTCTCTGATTCCCTGATCCACCTCTAAGCAGACGACACCATTTTGTATACTTCTGGCCCTTCCTTGGACACTTTGCTAACTAACCTCCAAACGAGCTTTAACTTCTTGATTCTACTTGAGACGCATATGTCTCAAGTAGGCACCTGGAAATGCAAATGCGCTACGCTAAATGCTAAATGTACTCGTTAAAACTCAAACCTTGATCAAAATTCACAAGCAGGGTATTGAATTAAAGCTGCACTCGTTGTGAACCTAACCAACAAGTCAGATTTTTAAAATGCTTTTCGGCGAAAGCATGAGAAGCTATTATCTGATAGCATGCAACACCTCAAAATGCCTGAATGCGACGTAAACAAAGACTCTGCTTATCCGACGCAGCACAAAACGCAGAAATAAAATATAAAACATTCATTACCTTTGACGAGCTTCTTTCTTGGCACTCCTATATGCCCCATAAACATCACTATTGGGTCTTTTTTTCGTTTAAATCGGTCCATATATACCCAAAATAGCTTTCTATGGAAGCTGTGTCATTCAGAAAAAAACATTGTTTTTAAACGCTGCGTCATTTTTTAAAATTAAAAATGTCGACGATAAACTTTCACAAAACACTTCGAAATCCATTTGTAATCCAACTTTAGGTATTAGTAAACGTTTATAATCTATCAAAATGATTACAGGGCGATGTATATTCAATAGCTCCTCGTCTGCAAATCAATGGCTGCCAATGTCCACATTCACAGCATCCTGGTGGAGACTGGAAGAAACGGAATCCAGATAGTTGGATTTTCCAACAAAAAATTCAATTGAAAATGACGACAATGGCGACATCGTGTGGAATTTGTATGAATTGCATGCAGGTCGATATTACATTTTGTCCCCTTTTAACAATTCATGGAAGTGACTTATGGAAATTATTTTTAGCTTTCAGAGAGCAGTTTTTCTTGCGTTTTTCAATGAAACACACAATCTGTTATAGTCACAGCCGTGATTTAACCAGTTTTAGAAACTTCAGAGTGTTTTCTATCCACACATACTAATCATATGCATATACTATATTCCTGGCATGAGTAGCAGGACGCTGAAAAGTTGCGCGATTTTTAACAGAATGTTCGAAAAAGGAGGGGGTAGAAGTAAGAGGTTTTAATGCCATACAACACTCCTT
The DNA here is from genome assembly GCF_045791955.1 of Oncorhynchus clarkii lewisi. Lineage (NCBI taxonomy): Eukaryota > Metazoa > Chordata > Actinopteri > Salmoniformes > Salmonidae > Oncorhynchus > Oncorhynchus clarkii. Next base: position 66,278,200 of record NC_092164.1, read on the forward strand.
CCGTGGCCTCCAACTGCTCTTAAACGCTAGTAAAACCAAATGCATGCTTTTCAACCGTTCGCTGCCCGCACCCGCCCACTCGACTAGCATCACCACCCTGGACGGTTCCGACCTAGGATATGTGGACAACTATAAATACCTAGGTGTCTTGCTAGACTGTAAACTCTCCTTCAAGACTCATATTAAACATCTCCAATTCAAAATCAAATCTAGAATCGGCTTTCTATTTCGCAACAAAGCCTCCTTCACTCACGCCGCCAAACTTACCATAGTAAAACTGACTATCCTACCGATCCTCGACTTCGGCGATGTCATTTACAAAATAGCTTCCAAAACTCTACTCAGCAAACTGGATGCAGTCTATCACAGTGCCATCCATTTTGTTACCAAATCACCTTATTGCACCCACCACTGCGACCTGTATGCTCTAGTCGGCTGACCCTCGCTACATATTCGTCGCCAGACCCACTGGCTCCAGGTCATCTATAAGTCTATGCTAGGGAAAGCTCCGCCTTATCTCAGTTCACTGGTCACGATAACAACACCCACCCGTAGCACACGTTCCAGCAGGTATATCTCACTGATCATCCCCAAAGCCAACACCTCATTTGACGGCCTTTTCTTCCAGTTCTCTGCTGCCAGTGACTGGAACGATTTGCAAAAATTGCTGAAGTTGGAGACTTATTTCCCACACCAACTTTAAACATCAACTATCTGAGCAGCTAACCGATCACTGCAGCTGGACATAGTCCATCTGTAAATAGCCCACCCAATCTATCTACCTCATCCCCATACTGTTTTAATTGTATTTACTTTTCTGCTCTTTTGCACATCAGTGTCTCTACTTGCACATCATCATCTGCTCATTTATCACTCCAGTGTTAACTTCTTGACCATACTTGAGACGTCGTCTCAAGTATGCACCTGGAAATGCAAATGCGCTACGCTAAATGCTAAATGTACTCGTTACAACTCAATCTTTGATCAAAATTCACAAGCAGGGTATTGAATTAAAGCTACACTCGTTGTGAACCTAGCCAGCAAGTCAGATTTTTAAAATGCTTTTCGGCGAAAGCATGAGAAGCTATTATCTGATAGCATGCACCCCCCAAAATGCCAGCACGACACGTAAACAACAGATTTTGCGGTAGCCGGCGCTACCCAAAACGCAGAAATAAAATATAAAACATTCATTACCTTTGACGAGCTTCTTTCTTGGCACTCCTATATGCCCCATAAACATCACTATTGGGTCTTTTTTTCGTTTAAATCGGTCCATATATATACCCAAAATAGCTTTGTATGGAAGCTGTGTCATTCAGAAAAAAACATCGTTTTTAAACGCTGCGTAATTTTTTAAAATTAAAAAAGTCGACGATAAACTTTCACAAAACACTTCGAAATCCTTTTGTAATCCAACTTTAGGTATTAGTAAACGTTTATAATCTATCAAAATGATTACAGGGCGATGTATTTTCAATAGGTCTTCGCTTGCAAATCAATGGCTGCTAATGTCTTCTTCAACAACATCCGGGTGAAGACTGGGAAAATGGATGCCAGATAGATGGATTTTCCAACAATTAATTCAATTGAAAATGACGACAATGGCGACATCGTGTGGAATTTGTATGAATTGCAGGCAGGTCGATATTAAATTCTGTTCTCTTTTAACAACTCGTGGAAGTGACTTATGGAAATTATTTTTAGCTTTCAGAGAGCAGTTTTTCTTGCGTTTTTCAATGAAACACACGATCTGTTATAGTCACAGCCGTGATTTAACCAGTTTTATAAACTTCAGAGTGTTTTCTATCCACACATACTAATCATATGCATATACTATATTCCTGGCATGAGTAGCAGGACGCTGAAAAGTTGCGCGATTTTTAACAGAATGTTCGAAAAAGGAGGGGGTAGAAGTAAGAGGTTTTAATCTGCTAAATTGTAATTATTCGCTCCTATGGCCTATTTATTGCCTTACCTCCTCATGCCTTTTGCACACAATGTATATAGACTTTATTTTCTCTACTGTGTCATTGACCTGTTTGTGTTATTGGCTTGTTTATTGTTTACTCCATGTGTAACTCTGTGTTGTTGTCTGTGTCACACTGCTATGCTTTATCTTAGCCAGGTCGCAGTTGTAAATAAGAAGTTGTTCTCAACTGGCCTTCGTGGTTAAATAAAGGTGAAATAATAAATATAAATAAAAAATGTGGCACTTCTTAGTTTCGAGCAAATTGTTGCTGTCATAAAACCCAAAACAAAAAACATCCTGCCGTGCGGGAGCTTGTCATGCACCTGTAACAGTATAGCTTCCGTCCCTCTCTTCGCCCCGACCTGGGCTCGAACCAAGAACCCTCTGCACACATCCAAATGGCCTCCCACAAAGCATCGTTACCCATTGCTCCACAAAAGCCGCGGACCCTGCAGCGCAAAGGAAACAACTACTAACTAGGTCTCAGAGCGAGTGTCGTCACCGATTGAAACGCTATTAGCGTGTCATTTCACACCGGTTACACCACCTGTATTAAAAGTGAACATAAAACACAGAACCCATCCCCCCTCCCCTCCCATTACTGAGTGACTTCCCCAAATGAAGCACTCCTTGACTAACACACAAACCTTAGGGTGTCTAGACATAAAGCCTGAACTAACTCGTCTAGATACTCCTCATATAAACTAATATTTAATAACAATTAACTCTCACGTTTAGGGGTGAGTGGACTTAAACATGATAGGCTAAACAATGCTATATAAGCAATAACATCTCACCCATCATAAGTCGCAATTTCCTGTCTTCTGATCGAAAAGACATAGGCAGGAAATTCAAACACATAACTGGCCTGTATTGGGGCCACTTAGCCGGTTGACACAGCAGTTCTGTATCCTAGGCCAGGGAGGTTGCTTGACATGAACAGATCTGCCTCTTTTGGGTTGTCAAACGTACGTGTTGATCCCTCGACTGTCACCTTAAACCAGGCCGGGAAGAGGAATCAATTTCAGATGTTGACCGTCCTGCATTTCTTGTGGAACTCATCATACTCTTTCCGTAAGATCTGGGTAGAGAGACATCCTGGCTCCGTTGTAGTTAAGGGGGAACTTTTGACGAGCCAGCTTGAGGATGAGATCCCTGGTCTGTGGATAGTGTAGCAGTACAATGAATGGCCTTGGTGGCGCACCCTGAATTAGTCTCGGTATCAGCTCCGAGACTAATTCAGTGGGTTTCCCTTTCTCAGTGTCCGGATTCGTTGCTTGTGATCTGTGTGCGCGGTCGATCAGGATGGCCGTTTTGAAGTGTTCCTTCCCCAGCAGGGCCGGTATCAGCTCCGAGACTAATTCAGTGGGTTTCCCTTTCTCAGTGTCCTCCTGGATCCCACATATTCGGATGTTTTGGCATCTTGAATGCGATTCGAGCATTTCCAATCAGGCTCGTGATCGACTGTCGTCTGCTCAACCTCATGTACCCTGCCCTTAGTTGCCTTCACAGTTTCAGACAAAGTCTCTGTCACGTAGAATAGGACAGAAGGCTAAACTGGAAAACCTAACCTCTATCATGTAGAGGAGGCCAGAAGGCTAAACTGGAAAACCTAACCTCTATCATGTAGAGGAGGCCAGAAGGCTAAACTGGAAAACCTAACTATCACGTAGAGTAGGCCAGAAGGCTAAACTGGAAAACCTAACCTCTATCATGTAGAGGAGGCCAGAAGGCTAAACTGGAAAACCTAACTATCACGTAGAGTAGGCCAGAAGGCTAAACTGGCAAACCTAACCTCTATCATGTAGAATAGGCCAGAAGGCTAAACTGGAAAACCTAACCTCTATCATGTAGAGGAGGCCAGAAGGCTAAACTGGAAAACCTAACCTCTATCATGTAGAGGAGGCCAGAAGGCTAAACTGGAAAACCTAACTATCACGTAGAGTAGGCCAGAAGGCTAAACTGGAAAACCTAACCTTTATCAAAATAAAAAGATGGTCTTCTGTGCTTCAGGGTGTTTATTCACAAAGTGATTCTGGAACAAAAACAACAGTACTGCCATCAAACATATACCTTATGGGACAGCTAAAAACAATGCTACCCCATCCACAGCTCAATCCAAAATGGCCTCTCCATGAACTGAAAGAGAGGCTCCTTTTGTAGGGCTAGCCCCTCCCCTCAGAACAATTAACACTAATTAATTAAGCAATTACCTATACAAACCTACATTTTCCATTTAACTAAACATACTAAAGTATATACATTGCAACATGTTTATGAAACAATATCCCAACATAACATTTACAAAATTACATCACTACTGACAGTGTCTTTCAATATGCCAATTTACATTAATGAGCCATTTGGGACAGGCACTACAAAGTCAGCCCAATTTCCTTAGCTCGGGTCCTTATCCAGCATACCCGGGAGCTACAGAGATGGAGAGAGAGAGGAACAGAACAAACAAACACGCTCATCCACAACATCGTAAGTATAATAAATATTGCTTATATTAAATATGAACAGTGACATAAGTGTGAAATGTATGTAATGTCGACCCACATTGTTACCTTATCTGATAACGGAGCAGGGAGGAGTGATGAATGTGCGCGTGCCTTAAAGAACCAAATACTGCCCGCGGCCAGTGACGGACTTCTACGTCTCAGTCTCAATACTCTTTGAGATATCAGCCAACCTTGTGTCCACCTTCTTGCTTAGTGAATTTATAGCAGCCAGTAGGTCACTTGGAGTAGGTTCTGCGGGGAGCTCTTGGGAGCTGGCATCTTCAGCTAACTCCTCGTGGGTCGGCGATGTTGAAATTGGTTCCAATGATCTTGTTTAGCGCCCCCTTTTTTGGTCTTTTCCCTTTGTCATATTGCCAGACATTGTTTGAAGTTATAGGTGCTGAGAGGTTAAGATAAATATGAATTTGTTTCTCTGTAGCACGCTCTCTAGCGCCCCTCTTGGCATTCTCTCAAGCAGCTTCATGAGGTAGTCAACTGGAATGCATTTCAATTAACAGGTGGGCCTTGTTAAAAGTTCATTTGTGGAATTTCTTTCCTTCTTAATGCGTTTAAGCCAATTATTTGTGTTGTGACAAGGTAGGGGTGGAATACAGAAGATAGCCCTATTTGATAAAAGACCAAGTCCATATTATGGCAAGAACAGCTCAAATAAGCAAAGAGAAATGACAGTCAATCCGGAAAATGTCATGAACTTTGAACGTTTCTTCAAGTTTAGTCACAAAAACCCTTGAGCTCTTTGATGAAACTGGCTCTCATGATGACCGACAGAGGAAAGGAAGACCCAGAGTTACCTCTGCTGCAGAGGATAAGTTCGTTAGAGTTAACTGTCTCTCATGATGACCGACAAAGGAAAGGAAGACCCAGAGTCCTCTGCTGCAGATGATAAGTCCAGTAGAGTTAACTGTCTCTCATGATGACCGACAGAGGAAAGGAAGACCCAGAGTTACCTCTGCTGCAGATGATATGCTCATTAGAATTACCAGCCTCAAAAATTGCATCTCAAATAAATGCTTCACAGATTTCAGGTAACAAACACATCAACATCAAATGTTCAAAGGGGACTGTGTGAATCAGGCCGACATGGTCGAATTGCTGCAAAGCAAACACTACTTAAGGACACCAATAAAAATAAGAGACATGCTCGGGCCAAGAAACACGAGAAATGGACATTAGACCGGTGGAAATCTGTCCCTTGAGTCCAAATTTGAGATGTTTGGTTCCAACCGCTGTGTCTTTGTCAGACGCAGAGTAGGTGAACGGATGATCTCCGCATGTGTGGTTCCCACCGTGAAGCATGGTGGAAGAGGTGTGATGGTGTGGGCGTGCTTTGCTGGTGACACTGCACACTTAACCAGCACGGCTACGACAGTATTCTGCAGCGATACGCTATTCCAATTGGTTTGCACTTAGTGGAACTATCATTTGTTAATCAACAGGAAAATGACCCAACACACCTCCAGGCTGTGTAAGGGCTATTTGACCAAGAAGGAGAGTGATGAACTGCTGCATCAGATGAACAGAACTCCACAATCACCCGACCTCAACCCAATTGAGATGGTTTGGGATGAGTTGGACTGCAGAGTGAAGGAAAAGCAGCCAACAAGTGCTCAGCATATGTGGGAACTCCTACAAGACTGTTGGAAAAGCATTCCAGGTGAAGCTGGTTGAGAGACAGACAGAGCGAGACAGACAGACAGACATACAGACAGACAGAGCGAGACCAACATGGAGAGAGAAACAAAATGACAGAGAGAATAAGAGAGAAGAGCTCCAGTAGTTGTCTCCAGACCTATCGCTAGTGTCTCCAGGCCTAACGATAGTGTCTCCAGAACTATCGCTAGTGTCTCCAGAACTATCGCTAGTGTCTCCAGAACTATCGCTAGTGTCTCCAGGCCTAACGCTAGTGTCTCCAGGCCTAACGCTAGTGTCTCCAGGCCTAACGCTAGTGTCTCCAGGCCTAACGCTAGTGTCTCCATGCCTAACGCTAGTGTCTGCAGGCCTAACGCTAGCTAGGCTAATCCTAAAGTCCTAATGACAGTCCCTCTATGTGACGTGCAACACCAGGCATGACTGGGACTAATGGTCCATACACTCGCTGTAGTTTATCCTCCTGTATGGATGATGGCTCTCCTATGTATCATTATGATAACTAGGCCTGGCCTGCCTTACTGTGGGCTGGTACTCTGGAGAGAGGTAGAGATAGAGAGAAGAGGGGAGGGCAGAGGAAAGAAGCGGAGAGGAGTGGAAATCTTATTGATTTTCAGCCAATTTTGTTGGTCTCTCTCGCTCGCTCCCCAGCTCGCTCCCCAGCTCTCTCTCTCTCGCTCCCCAGCTCTCTCTCTCTCTCTCTCTCTCTCTCTCTCTCTCTCTCTCTCTCTCTCTCTCTCTCTCTCTCTCGCTCCCCAGCTCTCTCTCTCTCTCTCGCTCCCCAGCTCTCTCTCTCTCTCTCTTGCTCCCCAGCTCTCTCTCTCTCTCTCTCTCTCGCTCCCCAGCTCTCTCTCTCTCTCTCTCTCGCTCCCCAGCTCTCTCTCTCTCGTTTCCCAGCTCTCTATCTCTCTCTCGCTCCCCAGTTCTCTCTCTCTCTCTCGCTCCCCAACTCTCTCTCTCTCGCTCCCCAGCTCTCTCTCTCTCACTCACACACACACACACACACACACACACACACACACACACACACACACACACACACTTCATTTCAAAGGGCTTTGTTGGTATGGGAAAGATATATGTTTACATTGCCAAAGCAGGTGAAATAGATAAAAAGACAAAAGTGAAATAAACAATACAAAGTAACATTTAACACTACAATCACAAAAGTTCCATAGGAATCAAGACATTTTAAATGTTATATTATGTATATATACAGTGTTGTAACGAAGTGCAAATAGTTAAAGTACAAAAAGGAAAATAAATTAGCATAAATATGGGTTGTATTTACAATGGTGTTTGTTCTTCACTGGTTGACCTTTTCTCGTGGCAACAGGTCACAAATCGTGCTGCTGTGATGTCACACTTTGATATTTCACCCAGTAGATATGGGAGTTTATCAAAATTGGATTTGTTTTCGAATTCTTGGTGGGACTGTGTAATCTGAGGGAAATATCTAATATGGTCATACACTTGTTAGGAAGTGCATCTCAGTTTCCACCTCATTTTGTGGGCAGTGAGCACATAGCCTGTCTTCTCTTGAGAGCCAGGTCTAGCTATGGCAGCCTCTCAATTGCAAAGCTATGCTCACTGAGTCTGCACATAGTCAAAGCTTTCCTTAAGTTTGGGTCAGTCACAAGTGGTCAGGTATTCTGCCGCTGTGTACTCCCTGTTTAATAGAATTCTAGTTTGCTCTGCTCTTTTGTTAATTCTTTACAATTTGTCAAGTTGGGTCTAATTGTGTTGCTGTTTGTGTTTGTGAATGGAGCCCAAGGACCAGATTTCAACAGTGAAGGTTTGGGAATCTCTTCTGCTTTCTTTTAGGTGGTTATAGAATTTAACAGCTCTTTTCTGGATTTTGATAATTAGCAGTCTAATTTTAACCATATACTGTTTCCATGCCAAATTGAGTAAAAGCTTTTTTTGAAATCAACAACGGATGAGAAAACTTTGCCTTTGTTTTGGTTTGTTTGTTTTGGCAATTAGGGTGTGCAAGGTGAATACGTGGTCTTCCGTATGTTTGTGTTTGGTAAAAAGCCAATTTGACAATTGCTCAGTACATTGTTTTCACTGAGGATATGTACAAGTCTACTGTTAAAACGTCTTCAGGATTGGTGTCCCTTCCACGGGATGGTTGAGCTAACATAGGCTAATGCTATTAGCATGAGGTTGTAAGTAACAAGAAAATTTCCCAGGACAGAGACATATCTGATATTGGCAGAAAGCTTAAATTCTTGTTAATGCAGAGGATTTTACCCAAGGTTGCTGTTGACGCATATCCCACGGTAGTTATTGGGGTCAAATTTGTCTCCACTTTTGTGGATTGGGGTGATAGGTCCTTGGCTCCAAATATTTGGGAAGATGCCAGAGCTGAGGATGATGTTAAAATGTTTAATTATAGCCAATTAGAATTTGTGGTCAGTATTTTTTGTAATTTAACTAAGGATAACATAATCTCTTTCTCTCTCATTCGTTCTCTCTCTCTTCATGTCTCTCTCTCTCTCTCTCTCTCTCTCTCTCTCTCTCTCTCTCTCTCTCCATGTCTCTCTCCATGTCTCTCTCTCTCCATGTCTCTCTCTCTCCATGTCTCTCTCTCTCCATGTCTCTCTCTCTCTCTCTCTCTCCGTGTCTCTCTCTCTCTCTCTCTCTCTCTCTCTCCCCATGTCTCTCTCTCTCTCTCTCTCTCCATGTCTCTCTCTCTCTCCATGTCTCTCTCTCTCTCTATGTCTCTCTCTCTCTCTATGTCTCTCTCTCTCTCTCGCTCTCTCTCTCTCTCTCTCCATGTCTCTCTCTCTCTCTCTCTCCATGTCTCTCTCTCTCTCTATGTCTCTCTCTCTCTCTCTCTATGTCTCTCTCTCCCTCTCGCTCTCCCTCTCTCTCACACATCCACATGTCCCTTGGGCTTGGACTGGGCTGTTTTACATTCTGTGGTGTGTGTGAGTGTGGTGGAGTGCAACACCGTGTTTTTCGATTGGGTGTCTTCCAGATAGACTGCCGCCATGACGACAGTGACAGGTCTGAGGTAAACAACCAGAGACACACACACACTCGAGCATCTCCCCATCTCCATCACCCCATCACCTGACACACAGAAGAAGAGAAAGTAGAAAACAGGAAGGCAGAAGGGGTTGAAAGGGCGGACAGGAGAGTGACAATCACCAAGCCAGTCTGAATATCTCATAAACACTTTAGAGTCTTAACTCTTTTCCTACTCTCCTCAGTTTACCACTGTTTCATATCACCATATCACATGGGGCAGAAGGAGGCGTGGTTAAGGCTATTTCCCACTACTGTTTCATATCACATGGGGCAGGAGGAGGCGTGGTTACGGCATTTTCACACTACTCTTTCATATCACATGGGGCAGGAGAGGGCGTGGTTACGGCATTCTCCCACCACTGTTTCATATCACATGGGGCAGGAGGGGGCGTGGTTACGGCATTTTCCCACTACTGTTTCATATCACATGGGGCAGGAGGAGGCGTGGTTACGGCATTTTCACACTACTCTTTCATATCACATGAAGGCAGGAGAGGGCGTGGTTAAGGCTATTTCCCACTACTGTTTCATATCACATGGGGCAGGAGGGGGCGTGGTTACGGCATTTTCACACTACTGTTTCATATCACATGGGGCAGGAGGGGGCGTGGTTACGGCATTTTCACACTACTGTTTCATATCACATGGGGCAGGAGGGGGCGTGGTTACGGCATTTTCACACTACTGTTTCATATCACATGGGGCAGGAGGGGGCGTGGTTACGGCATTCTCCCACTACTGTTTCATATCACATGGGGCAGGAGGGGGCGTGGTTACGGCATTCTCCCACTACTGTTTCATATCACATGGGGCAGGAGGGGGCGTGGTTACGGCATTCTCCCACTACTGTTTCATATCACATGGGGCAGGAGGGGGCGTGGTTACGGCATTCTCCCACTACTGTTTCATATCACATGGGGCAGGAGGGGGCGTGGTTACGGCATTCTCCCACTACTGTTTCATATCACATGGGGCAGGAGGGGGCGTGGTTAGGGCATTCTCCCACCACTGTTTCATATCACATGGGGCAGGAGGAGGCGTGGTTACGGCATTCTCCCACCACTGTTTCATATCACATGGGGCAGGAGGGGGCGAGGTTACGGCATTTTCACACTACTTTTTCATATCACATGGGGCAGGAGGGGGCGTGGTTACGGCATTCTCCCACCACTGTTTCATATCACATGGGGCAGGAGGAGGCGTGGTTACGGCATTCTCCCACCACTGTTTCATATCACATGGGGCAGGAGATGGTGTGGTTACGGCATTCTCCCACTACTGCTTCATATCACATGGGGCAGGAGGAGGCGTGGTTACGGCATTCTCCCACTACTGTTTCATATCACATGGGGCAGGAGGGGGCGTGGTTACGGCATTCTCCCACCACTGTTTTATATCACCACTTCTCTTCTCTTCACTACTACTGTCAGCATGTGAATAAGACCATGTCAGTTAAAATAGTTCACATCAGGTGAGATGCTCATCAGTTATTCCTTTCTCACAATTCTCCTTCTGTTCAGCTCAGGTTAGGGTTAAACCCCTAACCATAACCCCTAAACCTAACCCCAACCCCTAACTCCTAACCTAACCCCTGACCCCTAAACCTAACCCCTAAACCTAACTCTAAATCCTAGCCCTAACCCATCCATCTCTCATCACTCTCTCCTGGGAGAAAATTAAACACCATTTCTGTCTTTCTCTCTCCCAACACCCTCCCTTTCTTACCCCTGGCGGCCATTTTGATCTCCTCTCTATATCTGGGATGTCTTCACTGTGGCCAGTAAGTCAGTCTGTGGCCAGCGTAGAAGATGCCTAACAAAATGCACACAGGCCAGGGTACTACACAGCCCTGAAGCCAGAACAGGCCTGTCTATTCAGTTATAGAGAGGGAGGTGGATATGAGGCCCTGGGGACAGAACAGGCCTGTCTATTCAGTTATAGAGAGGGAGGTGGATGTGAGGCCCTGAGGACAGAACAGGCCTGTCTAATCAGTTATAGAGAGAGAGATGGATATGAGGCCCTGAGGACAGAACAGGCTTGTCTATTCAGTTATAGAGAGGGAGATGGATATGAGGCCCTGAGGACAGAACAGGCCTGTCTATTCAGTTATAGAGAGGGAGATGGATATGAGGCCCTGAGGACAGAACAGGCCTGTCTATTCAGTTATAGAGAGAGAGATGGATATGGCTATATATCAAAGGCCTAGCAGGAAGTGTGTGTGTGTGTGTGTGTGCGTGTGCGCGTGTGTGTGTGTGCGTGTGTGTGCGTGTGTCTTTTGCACCTGTGTGTGTGTGTGGCCACTGAGACCTATCTGGCCATCTATCAGAGGCTAACAGTCCAGTCCAGGGCCCATCTGTCTCCTCTGCTCCCTCAGCCAAGGCTGACACTCAAGGTGTTTGTATGACTTTATATTCCTCTCTGGACGCTACAGGAGGGCCAGTGTTACCGGCTGCCAGGTCTAAGGCTGTAGGTGTGTATCAAAAAAAAGAAGGTTTTTCTATGAATTTATGTTATTTTTTTGCAGCCTGTACTTTCGAAACACAAGCAACCGTTAAAATTTAAACAGGTTCTATCAGCCAATTAAAATGATCGATTTTACTCGCACTCGACAGAACGCTAAATTGTAGCTTGCCCCATCAGATAACATGGCAGACGTTAGCTCTATGCTAACCTCATCGGGTGGCACTGACTACATCCTGGCACATGTTCTGCATAGGCCAATTAAAATGGTCGACGTGGTTGGATGGGTACAAACAGCGTTCTTTAACATACCTCAGTCCAACAGGACATTCTGACCATCCAAGCCACCAATCACGTGAATTTGACTCAGCGGTCAAACTGCTCTCTGTAGACCACGTAGTTGTAGCAGATACCATGTGTATTCTTCAAACATGCCAGGGAACTTTCTTATATGGGACACCATACCATGGGATGGGGGCGGGAAGGTAGCCTAGTGGTTAGAGCGTTGGACCAGTAACTGGAAGGTTGCAAGTTCAAATCCCCAAGCTGACAAGGTACAAATCTGTCGCTCTGCCCCTGAACAGGCAGTTAACCCACTGTTCCTAGGCCGTCATTGAAAATAAGAATTTGTTCTTAACTGACTTGCCTAGTTAAATAAAGATAAAATAAAAAACTAACACGTACCACCAGACACAATGCTGATAAATACAGTATTTGTATTGGCTGTGAGTGACAATAGAAGATGAAAGACCAGTGTAATAGTTGTACATTGTTTTATATTAGCAGAACACTGCTTCTACAGTATGATGTAAAAGGTGATGGTTTATTCGACATGGAACTGGTACACTTGATAGTTATCAACACTTTGTTTAGAATATCTACAGAAGTTCGTCTATTATTCCTCCTGGAGGAAGCCGGGTCAGAGGAAGCCGGGTCAGAGGAAGCCGGGTCAGAGGAAGCCGGGCCAGAGAAAGCCGGGCCAGAGGAAGCCAGGCCAGAGGACTCCAGGTCAGAGGAAGCCAGGCCAGAGGAATGAGAAGAGTGCCATCTTCCTGCATCTCACATCTGAGTGTATTTAAAAAAAATTAACTGCCTGCGGGACACATGGGTTGAGACAAACTGTCTTATCCAGGATGGTTTGCCATGCACTCAAGCCCTGCTGCCACCCGGCTGACACCCACCTGCCACACACCTGCCACCCACCTGCCACCCACCTGCCACCCACCTGCCACCCGACTGACACCCGACTGACACCCGACTGACACCAACCTGCGACCCACCTGCCACCTGGCTGACACCCGGTTGACACCCACCTGCCACCCACCTGTCACCTGACTGACACCCACCTGTCACCAGACTGATACCCACCTGCCACCCACCTGACATCCACCTGCCACCCACCTGACATCCACCTGCCACCCACCTGCTACCCGGCTGACACCCACCTGTCATCCACCTGCTACCCGGCTGACACCCACCTGCCACCCGACTTCCACCCACCTGACATCCACCTGCCACCCACCTGCCACCTGTCCATAACCTATGAAACACCACATAGATGGAAGAGATTTCATCACACAGTAGAGACTTGAAGACAGAACCTCACCCAGAGAGCTGTACATATCAGTGTGGTTAGACAGACAGAACCTCACCCAGAGAGCTGTACATGTCATTGTGGTTAGACACAACCTCACCCAGAGAGCTGTACATATCAGTGTGGTTAGACAGAACCTCGACCAGAGAGCTGTACATATCAGTGTGGTTAGACAGAACCTCACCCAGAGAGCTGTACATGTCAGTGTGTTAGACAGAGACAACCTCACCCAGAGAGCTGTACATGTCAGTGTGTTAGACAGAGACAACCTCACCCAGAGAGCTGTACATGTCAGTGTGGTTAGACAGACAGAACCTCACCCAGAGAGCTGTACATATCAGTGTGGTTAGACAGAACCTCACCCAGAGAGCTGTATATATCAGTGTGGTTAGACAGAACCTCGCCCAGAGAGCTGTACATACCAGTGTGGTTAGACAGACAGAACCTCACCCAGAGAGCTGTACATGTCAGTGTGGTTAGACAGACAAAAGCCATAGACTAGACCAAAGAAATAGACCTGAATGCTAGGTTACTTCTCGGACAGCTGAAGATTTCTGTGTTCTGTGTGCTATTTGTGGTTCCCTCTACACATAACTTATTTTAATTTACTAGGTAAAGTGTAGGCATACCGCCTTCATAAACAAATCAATTTGATAGCCTGTTGACAGCAGAAAATGGTTTGACTTGTAACACGAACACACCCATCGATGTGTCTGTTGATAAAATGTATCTACGCTCAAACTGGCCACGTTTGTGCAATTTCCACATTTGGCCTACCTACACCTGCAGGGATATTAGTTCTGGAATTTGTCACCCTGGGAAAGATCTAACAGTGGACATAAGGAGATACGAGATGAGACAAAAACTTGCCAGTTAACTATATACAACTGTGTTGACATCGGAGTTCCATGGTAACCTGACATGATAACGCTTCGAGTTTCAAGCTAATTTCATAGCAAGGTGTTGTAGAACAAGTGTATCATCAAACCCATTCCAGACACGGGTACTTCTTGCTATCTTGGCATAACTGTGATTTTACAGAGAAATGTCAGCTAGCTAGATAGGCTAGCCAGCTGTAGCTATCCTCAAGCTATGCTTACTGGCTAGCTAGCTGCTGTCAGGTTGGCTAAACACAAGGTCAGCGCAGGCTTTAGCCTCCACATAGAACTGATTTGGCAGATTATCTTGAGATGGCGAGTCAGTCAGGAGATGGAGAATAAGTCCTCAACTTCAAAACTTCTCTCCACAGCAAAGCTAGTTTACCTTACCTCGTTGTCACTAAGTTACTCACTACTGCCCTTGTTTGTTTTATTGTGATTGAATTGCAAGGACACACCCAAGAAACTCTCACATTAAACCACATCCCGAAGACAACTCTCGTTTGGGCTTCAGTAATGGTCACTGCATTTCTTAATAATGAGCACCGGAAGAAACACATATATATATTTTTTTGAAACTTTATTTAACTAGACAAGTCAGTTATTAAGAATTAAAAAAAAACTTATTTACAATGATTAATTGGTGAGTGAAGGAAGGTCAGCTTTAAGCCTTTCCCAAAACCATAGCCCTAACCGGAATTAATACCTTAACTTAACCCTTTGAGTTGTTTCTGTTGTAAGCTCTTGAACCATGTGGAATTAACCACGTAGACATTCATCTATAATACGTTGCATTTTGAAGAGAAACTATGAGCTCTTGTTGCTTTTAACAGGCTTCATAAATAACCATTGGTTTTGCTGTCGGTCTCAGATCCCCAGTGACTTTACATAAATGCCTCTTTGGTGACTGAAAACTGTTTTTATGTGTCGGCTACACAACCACTCTGTCAACTGCAGTACTTCTGCAGCTTTGATGATATAATATCTAAGGCTGTCAAGGACTCATGTCATACGCAGGCATTTATGCACACACTTGCCACACCAATACACGAACGCACACACACACACACACACACACTTGATTATTGACTGCAGAGACCTACCACTTTCTCTCTAAGTGTGTGTGTGTGTGTACATTTACCGACTTCGTGTGTGTGTGTGTGTGTGTGTGTGTGTGTGTGTGTGTGTGTGTGTGTGTGTGTGTGTGTGTGTTTGTGTGTGTGTGTGTGTGTGTGTGTGTGTGTGTGTGTGTGTGAACAGACTTACAGACCTTTTTAATTCCCTCCAGCTAAAGGTCAGCCGTCAGACAGTAAAGAGCCTAAAGGTAAACATGAAATACCATCAATAATCAACCATAAAGCACTGAGCATCATCCAGCCTCATGTTAACTGTCAGCCCACAGACCCACTGGAAGGCCTCTGGCACAAAATGGTTCCTGAGCTTTACGGCTGCTTCTCACTATAGGAGTTGGGGTCACTGTCAGAACACAAAGACTGTGGAAGCTGATGTGTCGTGAGCCCTCTGGCACAAAATGGTTCCTGAGCTTTACGGCTGCTTCTCACTATAGGTGTTGGGTCATGTTAACTGTCAGCCCACAGACCCACTGGAAGGCCTTTGGCACAAAATGGTTCCTGAGCTTTACGGCTGCTTCTCACCATAGGAGTTGGGGTCACTGTCAGAACACAAAGACTGTGGAAGCTGATGTGTCGTGAGCAGTCTGGCACAAAATGGCTTCTGAGCTTCAGCCATGGTAATTGGTGGTTGGGTGGCTGTGTGGCTGCTGATCACCAGTGTGTGATCAGAGGAACCCGGGAAAGCAGCTTAGTATACTTGGCGGCAACGCTCTAGATTAATTTTTTTTTTTAAAGAAAGTACTGTACAAACCAGTGGAATAACATAGTATGTGTATCCATCTATGAATAACATGTATTTTTTTGTGAGAAATATGTAACAAATACCTGGTAAAAATTAATGACATGCTATTATTGTATAAATAAATATGATGCAATGATACCTCATCTAAAGGAAAGTGTAGAGAAATTATAAAAAAATGTTATTCCAGTTGTCTTTTTCTTCATGACTTTTATAACAAAAGACATAATTTCACACTACTAACAGAACAAGTCCATCATTTTCAACTGAAAACTAAAACCAAAGAGTTAAGTGTTGAATTTACCCCAACAGCTCAGCCATGTATCAGTGAGCATATACATAAAACATGCTACAGAGCCAAAGGAACTGTGTTCAACCACCTTTCTCAAACTCCCCAGACACACACACACACACACACACACACAATGGGTGAGCTGATAAGACCCTGGAGCTGTGCCTCTTTCCAAGATGAAACACAAACGCCACCTTTAGTAGGATGACAGCGTGAGCTTATGAAAATTCACATGATCTGAACAAAAGAGATCCATTTCAAGGTCTTCTGTATTTCAAATTAGTTCTCTTCAGGGTAGTTTTTTTTGCATCCATAGTCTCCTCTTTTCATCCAGTCACTGGCACCCCAACGCCCACCAGACACAGACATAAGAACAATGTGTAGTTTCTGTGTACATTTGGTTGAGATCAATGAAATCATTGTGAAATCAACAAAACACATTTCACCATGTCATTGGATGTAGGTGAAGAGTTGTATAAAAAAAAAAATACATAATTACTATATACTGATTGCTTTTGTCAAATTCAATCAGTTGACGTTGATTCAGCATACTCACATTACCTTGTTTTGTTGTTGAAATGACGTTGAAGCAACATTGATTTACCCAGTTTTTACCCAGTGGATGCTGCATATCAGAGTGTTTGTTTCTCTGGTTCCCCTGGTTCTGTGCTGTTCATATCAGAACGCAGTGGGGTAAAGTAGTTTGGGATAGGAGGGACGCAAATGTCTCAACTGGCCAATTGCCAGGGAAAATGCAGAGCCAGATTCAAATAAAATACCATAAAATTCAAGCTTTCATTAAATCACAGTTGAAATTGGGCACGCTATTTATCCAAAAGTGAAAATTCTGCCCCCTAGCCCCAAGAGGTTTTAATTAAGTAAAAATACTTGAAAGTACTAATTAAGTAGTTATTTTGGGTATCTGTACTTTACTTTACTATTTATATTGTTGACAACTGTTACTTCAATCCACTACGTTTCTAAAGAAAATAATGTATTTTCTCGTCCATACATTTTCCCTGACACCCAAAAGTACTCGGTACATTTTGAATGCTTAGCAGGACAGGAAAATGGTCTAATTCAAACAATTAAAGAGAATCCCTGGTCATGCCTAGTGCATCTGATCTGGCAGACTCACTAAACACAAATGCTTTGTTTGTCAATTATGTCTGCGTGTGCCCCTGGCTATCTGTAAATGAAAAAAAATAAAAAATAAAATTGTGCTGACTGGTTTGCTTAACATAAGGAATTTGAAATGATTTATACTTTTACTGTTGATACTTCAGTATATTTGAGCAATTACATTTACTTTTGATACTTAAGTATATTTAAAACCAAATACTTTTAGACTTTTACTCAAGTATTATTTTACTGTGTGACTTTCACTTTTACTTGAGTCATTTTCTATAAAGCTATAAAGGTACTTTTACTCAAGTATGACAATTGGGTACTTTTTCCACAACGGTCAAAATGTTTGTTTCTCTGGTTCCTTGTCTTTTCTGTAAATATCAGAATGTTTGTTTCTCTGGTTCCTTGTCTGCTCTGTAAATATCAGAATGTTTGTTTCTCTGGTTCCTTGTCTTTTCTGTAAATATCAGAATGTTTGTTTCTCTGGTTCCTTGCCTGCTCTGTACATATCAGAACGTTTGTTTCTCTGGTTCCTTGTCTGCTCTGTAAATATCAGAATGTTTGTTTCTCTGGTCCCTTGTCTGCTCTGTAACTATCAGAATGTTTGTTTCTCTGGTTCCTTGTCTTTTCTGTAAATATCAGAATGTTTGTTTCTCTGGTTCCCTGTCTGCTCTGTATCCCCATAAAAACTAAACAAATTGCATGGAAAACTTACTTTCTCTCTCCTGTGTTGATGTCATTTGTATTTTTCTTGTGTACAACACTTTTTGTTTTGATTTTGCAATCTGACCTTCTCGTCTCGACCCCGTTCTTTTACAAAGGGACACATTCGAGGTCATTGCTATTTTGAGCGGGATGCGCAGACAGGCAGACATTAAGCCTCAATCCTTGACATTAATAACTGGTATTAATAAATAATTCCACCAATGCGTCACATTAAAAAATGAGAATATTATTCAACAGTGCAAGTTTACATGACGGAATAAGAGTTTGTCTTATGACCATTTTAAGTGCATTTATCAACCATTATTCCACAAAGCTTACAATTTGGAAAACACAAATGACTATTTCACAATTTTAAGAATAAATGTTTATTAATGTGTCCCAAAAAAACTTTTAATTAATTAATCAAATACACTGTTAAATTATTTAACAACTTAAAAACATATTTTTGATGTGAATAGTTTGTGAAACCTGCTTTTGCCATTGCACTCAAACTCCACAAACTTGAAACAAAAGCTTGACCTGGACCTGGGAATCAGATTCCAGAGCCTGTTATAGGCTCTTTGCAGAAGGTTACTTCTGTATTTAGTAAACAGTACCCACTACTTCAGGCACAGCCGGAAGTTGTTGCTCAGTGCGTGAATATGGCAGAGGTTTTCTCTTAATGACTTTAGGAGTTGCCTGGCAGTATAAGCAGAGTTGTGTCAATGAGGATGGGTTGTCAGTTGGCTAACACATATCACCTGGTTTATGCAGGATGAAATATGGTGTGTTGGGACGCTATTGGAAGTGGCTAAAGCTAAAGTACCGGAACTTAAAGAAGCGTATTTTTAGTATTTTTTAGTATTTTTTTATTGACACATTTCACCGCAGATGGAATCTCTCCTGGTCTGACAAACATCGCTGTAGCTCTGACACCTTTCACCGCAGATGGAATCTCTCCTGGTCTGACAAACATCGCTGTAGCTCTGACACCTTTCACCGCAGATGGAATCTCTCCTGGTCTGACAAACATCGCTGTAGCTCTGACACCTTTCACCGCAGATGGAATCTCTCCTGGTCTGACAAACATCGCTGTAGCTCTGACACCTTTCACCGCAGATGGAATCTCTCCTGGTCTGACAAACATCGCTGTAGCTCTGACACCTTTCACCGCAGATGGAATCTCTCCTGGTCTGACAAACATCGCTGTAGCTCTGACACCTTTCACCGCAGATGGAATCTCTCCTGGTCTGACAAACATCGCTGTAGCTCTGACACCTTTCACCGCAGATGGAATCTCTCCTGGTCTGACAAACATCGCTGTAGCTCTGACACCTTTCACCGCAGATGGAATCTCTCCTGGTCTGACAAACATCGCTGTAGCTCTGACACCTTTCACCGCAGATGGAATCTCTCCTGGTCTGACAAACATCGCTGTAGCTCTGACACCTTTCACCGCAGATGGAATCTCTCCTGGTCTGACAAACATCGCTGTAGCTCTGACACATTTCACCGCAGATGGAATCTCTCCTGGTCTGACAAACATCGCTGTAGCTCTGACACCTTTCACCGCAGATGGGGAAGTGCGGTTTAGGCAGATGTGGTGGATTGAGACCCAATGCAAAAAAAAAAAAAAAAACCCAGATATCTCTAGCTTCAACTGACAGAACTTTGCGAGAGTTTTTTTTATTATTCTAATTAGATTTCCGCTGTGGCACGAACATCGACCTTTATAGGGTTAACTAGTTAGAGACTATTGAGCATAGGCTTATAATCTCTCAGACACCAAGTGCATCCACATAGGATCCCAACCTTTGTCACAGTTGGTAATGAACTGGATGCAGCTGAGAAGTAAAACACTTAAGTTGGGGAATTTAGAGGAAACCTTCCCATTTGTAACAGGCATGTTAATAACCATTAGTTGTTACTCTTCTTTAATTACAAACTGCACTTACTACCAGGCACATCCTGTTGTTACTGTGAGTTGTTACAATGAACTATAATACATGTCACAGTGTAATTACACTGTAATAAGGATCTCTTATTAAAAGGAAATGTTACCGCGTTTTCTATTAAACTTCAAATTGTCCTCAATGCATGGTTGAAAATAGTTAATGAATATTTCCATATTTTGCCGGTGGTTCCTCAATTACTGCTCCTTGGTTGGACTACGAGTGAGCAATATACTTTCTATTCCTTATGAAGACGTAGTAAACAGTTGAAAATGCTTTCTTTCAAAGCACAAA
The DNA here is from genome assembly GCF_045791955.1 of Oncorhynchus clarkii lewisi. Classification (NCBI taxonomy): domain Eukaryota; kingdom Metazoa; phylum Chordata; class Actinopteri; order Salmoniformes; family Salmonidae; genus Oncorhynchus; species Oncorhynchus clarkii. The sequence goes on from NC_092164.1 coordinate 66,298,558, forward strand.
CATGTGGAGTTAAAGGAATCCATAATAGGCGGATAATGGTCTCTGTGAAGCTGTTGCAGCTTCCGACATAAACAGCTGATTGAACATGGGCTTCTGAGAGGATTTGTAGAGTTAAAGAGGAAGCTTTCAATCTCCAGAACAAACATCTCTGTTTATATATCAAAACAATTTAGACACTTTGACTAGTTTTATTTTTATTTTTAAAACACTTGAGAGATGGGTAACATTATCACTTTATGAAACAGTCTTCATAAAATATAATTAAATCTCTTCCCATTATTGTAA